>NC_047659.1:59763930-59968930 GCF_011762505.2 Arvicanthis niloticus
CCCCTCCCCCCCAAGCCCTCTGGAGTTTGGAGGAGGAGGGAGGAGGAGGAGGAAAGGGTTAACACCACACTGACTCCTGCAGTAGGTGTGTCTGTCCCAGGATGTGGGTGACTCAATTGGCTTCTGGGCGGGGCTGCCAGAACGGGCAACTGCTCCTGGAGTCTGGAGCAAGACCAGGACGGGCAGGAGCCAGAGCCGTCAGACAGGTCCTGGCCAGGGGAGCAGCCCAGCCCCGTGCCGGTACCTGGCTCACCCAGCAGCCCCAGGGTGGTCAGTGGGGAGGTGGGGGCATGGCCTGGCCCGGGGAGAGGGAAGCTAGCATGTCTGTCCTGGAACGGCTCCTGGCCAACGCGGCACTGCGGGACGAGGCTGGCAGGCTCCGAAGCCCTGAGCCCCAAGCCCGTCTGCCCTCTGGCTCTGGGGTGAGTCAGGGAAGTTGGGTGGGGGTGCAGGGAGTCTTGTGCCCTTACTTTCCTGGGCTGGCTGAGGGTGGAGTCTTCCTGGGGAAGGCTGTGCAGAGGGGAAGAGGGCCTGGGTGCTCACTGGTGCTAGAAGAGCTCTGGGTGCTGTCAGTACTTGGCTTGAAAGGTAAATTGTAAGTCAGTTGCCCTTCATTGACACTGTGCCCCCTCCTCTCAGTCCCATAGTTAGGCCTCTCCTTCAGGCAGGATTTCTTTTGGCAGCTAGCCAGGTATTGCCCAAGGGCTGTAAACATGACCATAGGACTGTCCCACTGTGCGTCCATGTGTGCCAGGCTGTTTAAATGGCTCTTGATAGATCATCTCACAAAGGTCCCATGTAGTAGCAATTACCTGTTTAAGAATGAGGATCCTTAGGCCCAGAGTAGTTAAGTGATTTGCTCAAGGTCACACAGCTGAAATCCTGGCAGCGTTCTTCTGCCAGAGTGGGGCTCCAAGCCACTAGGTAGCCATCATTCTCAATTTGGAATGACTCCCACCTGGATTAACTCTAAAATCAATCAATCCTTCCCTCCGTCCCTCTTTATCTTTTGTTTACTTTCCTTATTTTTCTTTTTTTTTTCTTTTCTTTTCTTTTTTTTTTTCCTTTTCTTCTACCCCTGTTTCCCAGGGACTCCTTGGCTGGGCCCAGAAAGACCTGCAGAGTGAATTTGGGGTTGCAGCAGACTCTCACCCCAGCAGTTTTGGTCCTTCCAGCTGGTCTCAAGATGCTTCTCAGAACTACAGCCTTGCGGGCAGGAGCCCCGCTGGAGATGCAGGTCTTGAAAGAGACTGGAGCAGCAAGTGTGGGCAAGGATCCGGGGAGGGGAGCACTAGGGAGTGGGCCAGCAGACACAGCCTTGGCCAAGAGGTGATCGGAATTGGCAGTAGTCAAGATGAGAGCGAAGTGCCTGTCCATGAGCGGGCAGTGGGAAAGCCGGCCCAGCTTGGTACTCAGGGCCTGGAGGCTGATGCACAGGAATGGGGATTCAGAAAGAGAGATTCCCAGGACCCTTACTCCAGCCATGACAAAGAGCTCCAGGACCACGAGTTTGGGAAGCGAGATTCCTTGGGATCTTTCAGGACCCGAGATGCTGGCCTTCAAGACTGGGAGTTTGGGAAGAGAGTGTCTGTAAGCACCAACCAGGATACAGATGAAAACGATCAAGAACTAGGGATGAAGAACCTCTCTGGTGGCTATAGCAGCCAGGATGCTGAAGAGCAGGACCGGGAGTTTGAGAAGCGAGATTCAGTATTCAGCATCCATGCCCAGCAGGACCAGGAGTTTGAGAAGAGTGCTTGGTTAAAGGATTACAGTGGTGGTGGCTCAAGGGCATTCGGCTCACAGGAGAGAGGATTCGGAACACGATCTCTGAGCTCTGGGTTCAGCCCTGAGGAGGCTCAGCAGCAAGATGAGGAGTTTGAGAAGAAGACTTCACTTGGCAAAGACAGGTTTTGTGAGGCCAGCAGGGATGTGGGTCCACTGGAGGGAGGAGCATCTGGGGACCTGCTGAGCCCCAGTGCACCTAATTTGCAAGATGGAGCTGCCAGGCCGAAAGACAACGAAGGCAACTGGCAAGATGGTGACTCCAGTCAGGAGATCACAAGGCTGCAAGGGAGAATGCAGGCAAAAAGTCAGAGCCCTACCAACGTAGACTTGGAAGACAAAGAGAGAGAGCAGCGAGGCTGGGCTGGGGAGTTCAGCCTTGGTGTTGCAGCCCAGTCGGAGGCAGCATTTAGTCCAGGGCGGCAAGACTGGAGCAGAGACTTGTGCATGGAGGCCTCTGAGAGTAGCTATCAGTTTGGCATCATCGGCAATGACAGAGTGAGTGGTTCTGGCCTCAGCCCTTCCAGGAAGAGTGGAGGTGGCCACTTTGTGCCTCCTGGAGAGACAAAGGCCAGGGCTGTGGACTGGACTGACCAGCTAGGTCTCAGGAACTTGGAAGTGTCTAGCTGTATGAGTTCTGAGGGCTCAAGTGAAGCTAGAGAGAATGTTGTGGGACAAATGGGCTGGTCAGACAGCCTGGGCTTGAACAATGGAGATCTGGCCAGGCGTTTGGGCACTGGAGATTCTGAGGAGCCCAGGGGCATGGGAGTTGGGGAGAAGGACTGGACTTCCAACATGGAGGCGAAGAGCAGAGATTCGCCAGGGCAGGGAGAGGTAGGAAGGCATAGCCAGGCCAGAGAGAGTGGTGTGGGGGAGCCCGACTGGTCAGGTGTGGAGGCTGGAGAGTTCCTTAAGTCAAGAGAGCGTGGAGTTGGACAGGCAGATTGGACACCTGATCTTGGATTGAGAAACATGGCACCAGGAGCAGGCTGCAGCCCTGGAGAGCCTAGGGAACTTGGGGTGGGTCAGGTAGACTGGAGTGACAATCTAGGCCTGAGGAATTTGGAGGTGCCCTGTGACCTAGAGTCGGAAGGCTCTCGGGGCTGTGGAGTTGGGCAAATGGACTGGGCCCAGGAATTGGGACTCCGGAACCTTAGGCTCTGTGGGGCCCCAAGTGAAGTTAGGGAATGTGGGGTGGGGAGAGTGGGCCCTGACCTAGAGCTAGATCCCAAGAGTAGTGGCAGTTTGTCCCCTGGTTTGGAGACTGAAGACCCCTTAGAAGCCAGGGAGCTAGGAGTTGGTGAAACAAGTGGGCCAGAGACACAGGGTGAGGACAGCTCGTCACCTTCCTTTGAGACTCCTTCTGAAGACACTGGAATGGATACAGGAGAAGCACCCAGCTTGGGAGCCAGGTAAGGCACTCCATCTTGGGGCTGGGAGGGAGGGGTGGTTGCTCTTTAAATAGGGGACCTCTTTGAGGAGGGAAACCAAGCTCTCTCTGTGGATTCTAGTGTTCATAAAACTCTCTCTCTCGTAAAACAGTCCTTCAGGGCTGTGATTGTTCAGTTCGACATTTTATATTTTATGATGAACTTTGAAACACAAAAATTAAACATATTCTATTTTAGAAGATGAATGTAAAATTTGAGGTACCATTTTGGGCTTTCTCAATGACTTGAGTTATGGCTGTCTAGGGAAGTAGAAGCTGCCACATCTTTTGATTTCTGGCAACTTTCTCTCTTTCTTTCTCTTTCCCTCCCCTCCCTCCCTCTCTTTCTCTGTCTCTGTCTGTGTATGTACAAGTGCACATGAGTGTGCAGGCACATCCACAAGCTTCTGTGCTTGTGGATGGAATGACACTACCTCTGCTGTCATCTCTGTCACAGTCTAGCTTTTTTAGGGGTACATTCTCTTACTACTCTGAAATTTGCTCGGTTGGCAGGCCAAGGAGCCCCAGGGGGAAATCACCTGGTTTCTGCCTCCCCAGTGCTGGGATTACAAGCACATACCACTGTGTCTGGCCTTTTTTTCTCCCTTAAAGCAAAGCAAAAACAAAACAAAACAAAACAAAAAAACCAAGAAAACATGGAAACTGGTCATTGTGCTCAGGTGTTCACTCCTACAAGGGCAGCACTTCACCAAGTGTTGTATCTTCCTAGTACAGTTTCTGATGAGCTCTGTAGGACTCAAGCTCTGATCCAAAATGAGCCCCTGGGGTGCTTTCACAGGTAGTGGAAGGAACCCTGTGGAAACCCAGGTTACCACAGCCTACATTATAGTGACTGACCAAGGGCTTGGGAACTCAGAGGTCTAGCCTGCATTTGTCGTAGTATCCAGAAGAGCAGTGGCTGAGGAATCTGAAGTTGTTGAGAACCAGCCCTGTGACCTTGACCCCCAACCCTTTTTGTATTCTTCCCCCTGGTTGACCTCAGATGCCCTAGGTAGGCCATGCTGGCCTCAAGTTCAAAGAGATCAGCTTGCTTCTGCGTGCTGAGTGCTGGGATTAAAGGCATGCCATTTGGGGAGAAGGGCAGGCTGGTAAGAACCAACCAGTCTGTCTCATGGATGTTCTAAAACTGACCGAGGTGGTTTCATACCTTGTGGAAAGGGTACTTACAAAAAGGCATTGCTTCTCGTTCATTAACATTTCATCCATTGAGATTTGGTTTTCTTTTCTTTGGTGTGGAGAACATTTTACCTTTTTCAGTCCCGTAGTGGGAGCTTCCTCCCATGCATGTGGGAAGGGAAGGAGAGGGAGGTGTTAGAGGGGGGCTGTTGTAAGTGGAAGGGCAGATGGCAGTGGGAGGAGAGCAGGAGGGACCAGGAAGGGGCTAGGGAGGCTCTGGGTGGGGGTTGAGAGAGACATTTGTCGTGGAGGGGGAAGAGGGAGAGAGCATAGTGTTAGGAAGTGAGCTGAGGAAGGGAGTTCTCAGTCTGCTTGTCTGGTTGAGAGGAGGGGTAGGACACGGAGTGGCTGAGATTGCACTGGCGACAGTGGGGGTGGGACTGTGCAGATCTAAGTGTTAGGGGCGGTGTGTGTGTGTGTGTGTGTGTGTGTATGTATGTGTGTGTGTGTGTATGTGTGTGTGTGTGTGTGTGTTTTCCTGTGAGCCTGGACTGGTTGCTGGGTTCTGAGCTTCTTCTGTTTTACCAGTTACCCTGAGAGGCCCAGGGTTCCAGCAGCAGCAGTCCTGGCAAAAGGGAGTACAGGTTCTGTGTCCTCAGTTTTCTTCCTGGGACTCAGCCCTCTCTGCCTGAGTGTTCAGCTGTGCATTTTACTGCATGGATCTTCACAGCTACCCCATGCAGCAGGAGAAGGATTTTGATCCTGTCACCTTGTTGAAGTGGAAAAAAGGCATTTTAAGATGGTAGAGGCTACACTAGACCCTTCTGACATTCTTCTGACTCCCTCTCATCAACTGCTTTCAGGTGTGGCCACTCTATTCAAAGCAGATTACTAAGGAATGGGGAGTCTGCTCTCTGCCCCACTGGGGTTGGCTCTTGAAGAGGGAGATGGGCATTCTCTTCTGTGTTTAGGATGGAGAGAGGGGGCTCCATGCAGGCTTAACAGGACAGTGGCAGCGTGAGGATGGTTTTGATGATGAGGCTGCTGGAGGCTTCCACTAAGCAGCCATGCTGTTTTGCGCACAGCTACCAGCATCCAACACGTGGTCACCTGAGTTTAGAGTTTATCCCAGACACAAGCATTGTATGTAACAGAAAACATGTTTAGTCGACAGCTGGAAGGAAATCACTGTTTGGGAGGGCCTGTGTACATGCCATGTTTTCTGATACATGTCCTTTCTGATACAGCCCCATGTTTGGAAAGAGTTGTGTGCCCTGTGGCCATGCATGTGACTTAGTGTCTACTAGCATTATCTACTACTTGAAGTTGAGCAAAGTTTTCCAGACTTACCTGACTAATGTCTGGGGAGCTGGTGCTATGACCGTCTGACATGGGGAAAGAAATACACTGTGGAATGCTTATCGTTCAAGAAAAATTTGGAGATTTCCTTTGTCTCAGGAAGTCCTTGAGAACGGGTCTGAGTAGTCTGGCTTGGAGCCCATCTGCTAGTCCTGATTGTCTATCCACCTCTGTGACCTCAGGCGAGCGACCTGAAGCATTAGCCTTTTCTCCTCATGGTATCTTTGGTCTTCTCACCTCAGGACCTGTCTTAGGTAAAATGAGAATTTACTCCAAGAACTCTTGGAGTTTGCTTGAAGAAGGTTAACAAATGCAAAGTGATTGATACAAACCCTGCCTCTCCTGTGCTAATTGCTCAAACAAACAAACAAACCAAACCCAAACCCAAACCCAAACCAATAATCTAGTCACCTGTATTTGTATCTGTTTTGCAAGTGTGGATGTGAAGGGTCCATAAAGGGAAGCCCCATGGTGACATTTTTGTCACTGTCCTCATGTTGAACAAGTACATCGTGGATGACAATCATTGGTCAGACTGCTGGCAGGAATAACTATGATAAATGAGTGTGGTGTGGGTGTGTGAGGGTGAGCTTGAGCTGATCCTCTGGATCTAGGGCCATCTCATCCTGGAGAACGTGGCACTTCTGGTCTGCCAGAGCTGGTACAGGATCCTTATTTTCTGGTCTCTTGGTCATTCCTTGCTCCTGCCCTTTGGACCCCACAATGCAAAACCTTCCCAGCCAGTTTGAAATCTTTGTAGGCTCTATGACTCAAAGGTCAGTCAGTCCAGCTACCTCATTTCAGGGATGGAGAAACAGAGGCCCAGAGGGAGAGTGTGGTTTACACAAGGTCCCACTGCTGGTGATTGTGAGTTCCTTTCTGTTCCTGTGGGCTCTAACTGTCTGAGCCCCCTCCATCTCTCTCTGGTGTCTTAGTCCCAGCCCCTGCTCTGATGCTTTCTCATTCCAGGTCTTAGAGTTGGACACACCAGGACGTGCTACAGATCTGTCCCCTGCATTTCCATCAGGAGCAGTAGTGGAGGGTAGTGTTGGGCAGTTTGGGTGGTAGCCACATTGGGTAGTGCATTTGGAGGGTTTAGGTGAGCCATCCTCTCAGGCTAGGAACCTCTGTTGAGGAGGACTATGGTAGCAATTTGTATCTATCAGGTATCAACTGTGTTGTGGGTACATATTTCTGCCATTAAGCCCAGTGAAGTTCTGGGACTTTTCTGACTCCTATTTAACAGATGATGAAGCAGAGGCTCGGACTGGGCATGCGACTTGGGACCAAGGCTGCCATGGGTGCAGGGCAGAGTCTGTGTCTCTGTAGGCCTAGCAGGCTCCGCACCCAGATTCCCGTCCTTCCTGTCCTGCCAGGAAGCCCTTAGGTTGTGGATGACCTGGGCTCCGAAGAAGGAAGGTTTCTCAGATGCAGAAGGCAGAGAGGCCCTTGGGTGGGTGTGCACTGCATTCCCTAGGGCTCCATGTTCCATCCACCCTTAGCGCCCCCTTGACAGAGTTCCTTACTGCCTTCTGCCGGAAGTGGGCTGAGAGTAGATCTCTCACTCTTTTCTCAGTTGGCTCACATTCTCTCAGTGGCTTTGTTGTCCAGGCTGGGTGGGGTACCATTGCTGCCGCCTGGTTAGAGTCACCTCCCTGACTCTAAGCTGGTTTCACGATGAGCTGGCTTTGGCTCCCATCCAGGCTTGCTCTCGAGTCCTTCGTTCTGCTGTACTGTATATCCTCTGCCACCTCCTCCCTCTCTCTGTCCCTCCCATCCTGCTTTAATTTCCATCTATCAGCAGCTTATGGAGGGACAGACTGACACATTTCTCCCTGTCCCAGTCTCAAATTCCTGGTCAAGATTGACTTACCTGCCTGAATCTTTACCTTCCTCAGTATCACCAGCTACTCGGCAGCCGGGCTTCCAGGCATTGCCCGCTAGCCTTCACTACACCTGTATGGGTTAGGGTGTGGCTCTGGGCTGTGCCTGTAGGTGTGGTGATTACCAACACCCATCCACCCCATCCTAGGTGTTCCACAAGTGAGCGTGTTTTAGGGAGTGGCAACTGGACGTGGCGTGAGTGGTGCCCTCCTGGTGTTTATGCCTGCCTCGAGAGAACATTGGGCAAAAGGCACATTGCTGTGCTGAAGTCCAAGGTGACCCTGCCTTCCCATCTTTTGTGTGGTCTCAATCTATGGGGCAGAGATGCCGGGGGCACAAAGACAAAAAGGAGACTTTCTTTGCCCTTGAGGAGCTCCAGACAGGCAATGGAAACAAACACACAGGATGGAAAGCAGTGGGAGCTGGAGGTTAGGGCCCATAGCTCTCAGGGATGAAGGGTTGTGTAAGCTTGGGGAGGGAGCAGGTGGGTCCATTCTTGGCTTATCCCAGGAAGTATGACCAGCACGTGCTCCCAAGTGGAACATGAACTGCAGTAACTTAGGGCAGCAGTAATAAATGCTATTTCTGGGAATGTCCTGAGTGCTGGATGCTATGCCGATGGGCTTAGATTTTTATTTTTTCTTCTCACTAATGACTCTATAGAGGAACACTGGGTATTTACAGGCAGAGGGACTCATGCAAGGGCTTAGGTACAGATACCGTTCCTAACTCAAAAATCCAAAACCCTAAATCTAAAACTTTAAAAAAACATTTCTTCAGATTCACATATTTTTAAATTTCGTGTGTATGGGTGGTTTGCTTGCACATGTATCTGGGTATCGTGTGTATGCATTGTCTGTGGGAGCCAGAAGAGGGTGTCGGATCCCCTGGAACTAGAATTAGAAATGGTTGTTAGCTGTCATGTCATCTCTCCAGCTCCATACAATCGGAAACTTTTTGAGCACAGTATGATATCACATAGAGACTCACACCTGGCCTTGGCCTGCAGGTACAAGGCAGATGAGACATAAAAAATGTTCTCTTTTAGGTTTTGTTCTCTGGGTAGCTTCTTCTGGGGCGAGGGAGACAGCTTCTCCGGGTAGCTTCTTCTGGGGCGAGGGAGACAGCTCAGCCAGGAGAGCGCTTACAGACTTGAGTTGGGTCCCTGGAACCCAGGAGAAAGGCTAGATATGTGATTGTGTGGTAGTCTCACAGCGGCGGGAAGGCAAAGAGGAGAAGGTTTCTGGGACTCCCTGGCCTGCCCACTAAGCTTACTTGAAGAATGTCCCAGGCCAGTGAGAGATCCTATCAAAGGAAAAGGAGCAGGGCTGGTAAAAGAGCCTACTGTCTGTCAGTGCTTCGTTATCCAAGTTTGATCTTTGGGACTCGCAGGATAGAAGAAGAGAAACTGACTCCCAAAAGTTATCCTTGGAGACAGACAGACAGACACCACACACACACACACACACACACACACACACACACACACACACAAGGAGGTAATTCTTTGGCCTCAACATACAGGTTCACATGCACTGACACACAAAGAGATCTTGTTCTATGCTTGTGCAAATATTTTAAAACTTGGAAGAATCCAGACTCTATAAGTAGACCCAAGCATTTTGATAAAAGCTGCCCAGCCTGTAGCACATGATAAAACCTGGACTGGGACCTTCCAAGCAACCAAGCATGCTCAGCCCTTTCTTTGTGTGCTGTATGCTTCAGGGAAGAGAAATGAGGTCTCACAGGTAGGTGAATGACTTTGGTTTCTGGCTTGTCCCTTTTGCAGCCCCAGCAGGTGTCTGGCTCGCTCTCCACCTTCTGGCTCCCAGAGCCTTCTGGAGGGGATAATGACAGCCAGCAGCTCTAAGGGACCTACTCAGAGGGAATCAGCAGCTTCGGGCCTCAGGGTTCTGTTGGAGGAG
This sequence comes from Arvicanthis niloticus, assembly GCF_011762505.2. Classification (NCBI taxonomy): domain Eukaryota; kingdom Metazoa; phylum Chordata; class Mammalia; order Rodentia; family Muridae; genus Arvicanthis; species Arvicanthis niloticus. The sequence continues at coordinate 59,773,450 of NC_047659.1, forward strand.
GAAGGAATTGCCGGTGCTGGCCAAGGGGAGCCCCAGGCGTCGAGCAGAGACCCTTTGCCTTCCTCGAGGCCTCAGCCTGATGGTGAAGCCAGCCAGGTAGAAGAGGTGGATGGCACCTGGAGTCTTACAGGGGGCACTAGGCAAGATGAGCAGGTGTCAGCCCCACCCCCTCGGCGGCCTCCCCGAGGACTTCTGCCCAGCTGCCCCAGTGAGGACTTCTCCTTTATAGAGGTCAGTGGAGAGTGAACTTGTCACGGTGGACGGGCTGTTGGAGGGATCAGGGTATGTGGGTGATGGTGTCAAAGCCCCATTCTCAGAGCTTTCCTGAGCAGTAATGGGAGACAGACACAGGCTGTGGGTTGCCTCTTGACAAGAAACTGCAGCAGTCTTCAGCCCCTGGGATGATGTTGAGGTGCTCCTCTGGGGTTAAGCAGGGCTGTGGGTCAGCAGTAGTAATGTTGTTGCTATTGTTTGGAGCAGGACACTGAGATCCTTGATAGTGCCATGTATCGGAGTCGTGCCAACCTAGGGCGTAAGCGGGGCCACCGGGCCCCAGCCATCCGACCTGGGGGTACCCTCGGATTGTCAGAGACAGCAGACTCGGATACTCGGCTATTCCAAGATTCAACCGGTACGATCGGTGTATTAATTGAATGGAGTCTGTGTCAATGTCTGGCTTGTGTGTGGTAAAGGTGGTGTCTGGCATGTTGCTCAGGTTTGGATACATTTTCCCTAACGTTTGCAGAGCCAAGGACCTCCCGCGTGCCATCTTCAGATGAGGAGGTAGTGGAGGAGCCTCAGAGCCGCCGGACACGGATGTCCTTGGGCACTAAGGGACTGAAAGTCAACCTTTTTCCTGGCCTGAGCCCATCAGCCTTGAAGGTAGCATCTGATCATTCAGCACACACACCCAGCCACCTGGCCTGCCAGCCTTGTGCAGCGTTTCCAGCCATCCATCCATCCATCCATCCATCCATCCACCCACCCACCCACCCACCCACCCACCCATCCATCCATCCATCCATCCATCCATCCATCCATCCATCTCACAGTCCCTTTCTCATCTCTTCTCTTACTGTGCTAAAGAGGGTTCCAGACGGTCCCCTTGTTCCTTGCTCAACTCTATGCAGTGTGCCAAGTTTGATGGAAGAAAGAACAGGGGTGTTCTTTCATCTCAGAGCTCCAGGGTCCTGGGTGGGGGTTGAGGGGTGGGCATAGTCTACACTCATGAGTAGCTCAGGTGAAGGGCGCAGTGTAGGAGTAAAGGGGGACTACATCGATGGGCTGGGCTGTTCAGTGAGAGGAGTTATTTCCTGACCCTGGCTGGGAATGGGAGGTGGCTTGGGTAGGGTTTCTTGTAAGCAGTTTCTCTTAATCTTGAGGTAGGCACAGGAATTAGCTCTGGGGCAGGGACAGAAAAGCAAAAGCATTGGTATGAGAAGTCACCCCTCTGTTCAGTTTTGTTCACTGAATTTTGTTCATCTGACAACTTTCTAATGTGTTCAGGGTGTGTCGATCAGCTCTGAGGGAGACAGATGTTTGACTATCATCTATAGAGGGTTTCAGGTCTGGTTCCGGGGACTGCACACTCTTGTTAAAGGCCTCGTCTTCTGAGTATTGCTGCCTGCTTATCTTTTATATGTTTCCTAGGCCAAGCTACGCTCCCGGAACCGCTCAGCTGAGGAGGGGGAGGTGACAGAGAGCAAATCAAGCCAGAAGGAGTCTTCCGTCCATCGTTCTAAGTCCTGCAAGGTCCCAGGGCTAGGGAAGCCCCTTACATTACCCCCAAAGCCAGAAAAATCCTCAGGGTAAGTTAACATTTCTAGGGATTTTTTTTTTATTTCCAAGGCTTTGGGTATTATCCTCAGGAGAAGAAACCTATTTTATAGAGGTGGAAAACTGAAATTAATTGCTTCATGGTAAGTAGGGGCTTTCAGACCTGCAACTGAACCCCAGGCTGCCTCTTCTGATTGGAGGGTAGATGTTCTTACCTTGTTCAGTTTCTTTAAACTTTGCTTTTGTGACCTTTGTACTTTACCTTCCAGGTCAGAAGGATCATCGCCCAACTGGCTGCAAGCCCTGAAGCTAAAAAAGAAAAAGATCTGATGGGGCCAAGGTAAGGATGTGCTCCTGGGTTTGGGTGAAAGTCGGGCCTGGTGTGGAGAACTTGGGAGGCCCTGTCCTGTGTTCTTTTCCAGCCTTTAGCTCTCCTCTTACTGTGAGAGGCTGGAAGACCAAGGGAGACCTGGTTAGGTCTCTTAGCTCCTCGGAGTTTATTCCTGAGGCTGGTATTTATCCTGGGTCCGAAGAGGGGAAGAGGCTTCCATCCCGGCCTGTATCCTATGTGGTGGACAGTTCTTCAGGTGCTGTGGTTGCCTCTAGTGTGCTCAGCTAGCCTGTGCAGCTTAGAGCTTCTAACTTGAGGTCCTAGCAGGGACTTCCTCAGCACTGGGCTCACATGAGGGAATCAGGATGTCCAGAGGGCAGAGGAAGCAGGAGTCTCATCTCTTCTCTGACCTTTGTCCTCTCTTCCATCCAATTGCAGGTCCTTCCCATCTGGCAGTCTCAGGCAGTGCCATTCCTGTGGGGTCCCCAAGTGAGGAGACAGTTGGAGCCCCACCAGGGCTCAGACTGCAGCCTCCTTTCCCCTCCACTTCTGAGGAGTGTCTGGGAGGCACATTTATGCACTTTGTATCACCGTCCCAACTTCTTGTACCCCTTCTGCCCCAGCCGGATTCCCGTCCCCAGCGGTGGGAGGTCTTGTCTCTTCCCTTTACCCTCTTTGCTTCCATCTTTGACCTCCCTTGGCTTTTCTTTTGATACCAATTTATAGCATTTTTATAAAAGCCTTTGATTTTTGTAATGGGTGGGGCCCCACCCCAAGCCCCACCCCAGGTCTTCCTCTGCCCCGCTAGGTGCCCCACAGAGACCAATGACATTTTACCAGTTGAAACAATGAATAAAGTTTTTTGGGAATTGGTGTTGTCCAGGATTGTGGTGTATGGCGAGGACTCGTGTTCCCCCACTGTGGGACAGCATTTGGAAAATGCGATTTCCCCACTGTGTTAGCTTAGCTTTTCCTTTCTGTGACAAACTACGTGCACAAACACCTCAATGGAGGAAAGATTTACTTTGTCTCATGGCTTCACTCCATCAGGGGTGGGGGTGGGGTATAGGAGTGGGGGGGCGGGGCAGGATAGAACAGAGCAGAGGCATTATGGTGTCTGGGAAGCAGAGAAACCCTTTGTTTTGGGGCTAGTGGGTTTCCTTTTGCTTTTATTCTACCTGCTTCTCAGGATGTTGGGTAGTACTAGGGACATTTGGGCTGAATCTTCCCTTTCTGGAAATGCCTCCTTAGACACTCAGAGATGTATCCTGATAACCTAGGCTCTTCTCCATCCATCGGACTTAGCCAGCATACTCCAGCCACCAGGAGCTTACTCAGATGTCTGTTAGATGTCATTCCGCTTCCACTCTCTGAGTTTAGTGTCTCTTCAGGAGGGTATTCCAGTTTAAACACCACTAGCCTATCTTAGTAGTTTAACACAAAAATTTTTATTTCTTGTTTATGGTACAGTCCTGCGAGGATTGGTAGGATTGGTAGTGGGGTGACTTGTGTTTCAGTCGTTTGGAGTTCAGGGTCCTTCCTGCCAAGCATTCAGAGGAGGGAGCAGGGAGAAAGTCTTATATCACTTTGGGCTGTTGTAACAAAATTCAATATGTCGAGTGGGTTAGAAACAGGAATTTATTTCTGATGGATTTGTCAGCTGGGAAGTCAAATCACAGTGCCGTCAGATTCCATGGCTGATGAGAAGTTAATTCATGGTGTACAGACAGTTCCATTTCCACTGTGTCCGCACACAGTGGAAGTGACCAAGCAGCTCCAGATTTTATAATCTACTGATCTCATGGGTGATGTCTCTACTCTCAGTCACTTCCCAGAAAAGGCCTATTATTCCTCATATCATCCACTTGAGGTTAAGATTGCAACAGTCCAGTGACAAGACATTCCAGACCCACATTCCAGCCATCCGAGATCTTTTCTCAGTATCACTTAATCAGCTATGGATGACAGTTCAAGGTGCTGTGTGCCCGGGAGCACATTGCTTTCCAGCTGTGAACCTACAAAAGCAGACATTTTATATGCGTCCTGATTACACTTACAGGACAGTCAAGAGCTGGACATTCCCAGTCCAAAGGGAGAAGTAAACAAGAAGGTAGGAGTGAAGCATCCTCAGAATGTCTGCAGTCTTTAACCTGGAAAACAATCTTTGTCTCAAGGCCTCTCTGGCTCACTGGAGTAGAGGTCACACCTTTTAGAACTTCTTGGTTGGTGGTCTTGCGCCCAGGATTGATTTTTGTGGCTTTCTTGGCATTATATGCCTATAGCTCACACTGATTATAGGCTAATGGCTCTTCTGTTGTGAGGTCTCGTGGAGCCCATGGCTCCACTGGACGTGGTCCTGGTGGGCTGTCTGATTCTAATTAAGTCTACACCTTCATTGTTTCCCTTCTGGGTCCTGAGACACCTTTGGCCATTCTTTGGCATTCAGGTGAAGGTAACCGTGTCCTGAAGACTTGTTTATCTTGCGTGCCAGCTGAAATGGCACTGTACAGATGCCACTGAAGTTGACCACCTGAACTTTCTGTTGTGAGAGCAGCCTTCATTGTAACAGGGCTCACTGGAGCTGAATCTGAAGAAGCAGGGAATACAGTGCTGAGAAGTGAGTAGAACCCTGGAGAGCAGTCAGTGTGCAGTCACCCTGTGGGTGCTCCTGAACCCTTCCTTTAAAATGGTTTTGTTGCCCAGGGCCTAACATTCCTGGCCTGCAGTGGAAGAGTCAGCCCCTTTCTGAAATGTCACAGGGTAGTTTCCCACTGTCTAGATGAGTAGCACTTGGCTGGTCGATACTAATATCCATATGGGATAATCACCTGACCACACTCTTGGTGTTTCCCCCTAAACACACCATGGTTTTTGTGTGCAATGGCAGTAACAAGGGAGGGTGGGAAAGGCTTCATTTGGCTCCTGGTTTCAGGTCATAGTCTGTCATGCTGCAGAAGGCAAAGCAGAGTGGCATGGCCCATGGTGTCAGGAATGTTTGGTGACAGAGTTCTCATGTAGAATAGACCTGGAAGCAAGGATAGCTAACTTAGGGCCAGGGCCAGCTCCCAGAGCCTCCAAGCTTTCAAAAGAAGCCCACAAGCTGGGGACAGAGTGCTCAAAACTGCATATATGTTTTGGGGTGGGGTGGGGCCGGCACATTTCAGATTAAAACTGTAACATCTGCCTCAAAATCTCATCCTTAAATCCCTTGTATGTTTTACTATAAGAATTAAACAAAAGTCAAGTTCTATCTTCAACTCTTTGCTTAGGGGCTCTTCAGCCAAATTTTGTGTCTTTTCACTTGAGCTTCTGACCAACAGCTGTCAGATGTAGCTCCTACAACTCTCCTCAGGTTTGATTCATTTGCTTGACTGTCTCTCAGAAGTCAGGGAGGCACTTAACTGGTTTATTGTGAAGGATGCTATAAAAACCATCAGTAAAGACGTGTATGGTGTGAGATGCAGAGAAGGCAGGTGAACCTTCTTTGTCCTCTCTGGATCCATCACTGTATTGGCCAGCTTTCTATTGCTATGCCAAGTATCTGAGATTAAAACAACAGAAAAGATTTACTTCGGTTCTTCATATTTAGCCCATGGTTCTGTTGCTTTAGTGCCTGAGGCCAGGTAATAAATATATCATGGTGTGGGTGAGTAGCAGAGAAGAAAAGCCTGTCTTGTGGTCAGGAAGGAGGACGGAAGAGGGGAGAGATACAGACAGAGATACACACACACACACACACACACACACACACACACACACACACACACACGAGGTGCCATAGGTGGTGGTGGAAAATGCACCAGGGACAATACATTCTCTTCAAAGGTTTGAACCTAATTGATCTACTTCCTCCAAATAGGCCCCACCTCCTAAAATTCCTATATCCCATTGAGCTATGGATACATCAATGAATGAATCTATTGATGAGCCTATAGCCTTCATGGTCCAGTCACCTTCAAAAGTCCTGCCTATGAATACTGCAGCATAGGGACCAGTCCTTCAGTGCATGAGCTTTTGGGAGTATATCAGATCCCAACGACAACAGTCATCCTCAGGGAACCTCCATGAGTTCTGCTGTCCGGAATCTCCAAACCCTAGTTTGTCTTTTTATGGAGACTTCACTGTATAGACATGATTGCTAACAGACTGGCTGCAGAAAGCTATCAGAGCGTCCTCTTTGGTGTTCCTTCCTTGAAGGGTAAAGCATAGGACTGCTGGGGTGAAGTCGGTTTTAGGACCTACAATCAGACAAGACAAATCAGATCATACTTTTATAGCCACTGAAAAGCTTGGAAAGGTGAGAATTTCTCCCTAGGGGAGGAAGCTACAAACCAGAAACCAGGGTTGAAAACCAAAATACATATGTCATGTATCACAAGCTGCCATAAGAAATCCTGTGAGCTAGATAGCGTATACACAACAGAGCTCAGTTTGGAAGGATAAAATGCATAAGACAGAGGCACTGAAAGATTTTGTATCTGGGGAAGACCTATTTTGTGGTTCACTTTGCTTTGCCTCACATGAAAGGAACAAGACAGCTGCATTTGGGCCTCCTGGTAGAGCACAGATGCCCTTCAGGAGGGCTCTGTCCCTGTGATCTAATCACCTTTCATAAGGGTCCACCTTCTATTGGCATCAATCACACTGGAGATTTTAATTTTAACATATGAATCTCATTGTAGAGGATGCAAACATTTGGAACTTAGAGACCTAGATTAGACCCTATTGGGCAAGATTCAACTCATGGCTCTTAGGAACTGCAAGGCAGCTGGGAAATGTAGTTTCATTATGTGGCCAAGAGCATGGGCTGGATATTGGTAGAAAGGCATCTATCCTTCTTGCCATAGGATTGGTTCCTGGAATGACAGGCTTTGTCTGTTCTCACCTAAGCCCCTCCTCTGACTCTACACTGTCAGCTCTCTGTCATCTAGATCTCTAGTCTTTTTTAGAGCCAGCTTTACTCCAGTGTGGTACTTTGAGTCTTGTATCTTGAGCATCCCTTGATGATGGACTGAGACCTGTGAACCAAATAAACCCTTCCTGTTCTGAGTTCATGTTCGTCAACGTTTCATCACAGCCATAGAAAGCCAACTAAGACATATGCCTTTATAAACTGTCTCAAATGTTCCTGGATTTCCCTACTTTCAACTTCCTAAAGCAATGGATTTCTTTATTTAAAAAAAAAATTAGTGATGAATTTGTTCATGGCATCTTTTTTTTTTTTCATTTTTTTTAAAATTTTTTATTTAATGTGTGAGTGCTCTGCTGCAGGCCAGAGGAGGGCATTAGGTCCCCTTATAGATGGTTGTGAGCCACTATGTGGGTGCTGGGAATTGAACTCAGGACCTCTGGAAGAACGCCATTGCTCTTAACTGCTGAGCCATCTCTCCAGCCCCAAAAGTAAGGTTTTGTTTTTGTTTTGTTTTGTTTGTTTGTTTTTTGTTTTTTTTGTTTTGTTTTTTTTTTTTTTCATTTTTTTTAAAATTTTTTATTTAATGTGTGAGTGCTCTGCTGCAGGCCAGAGGAGGGCATTAGGTCCCCTTATAGATGGTTGTGAGCCACTATGTGGGTGCTGGGAATTGAACTCAGGACCTCTGGAAGAACGCCATTGCTCTTAACTGCTGAGCCATCTCTCCAGCCCCAAAAGTAAGGTTTTGTTTTTGTTTTGTTTTGTTTGTTTGTTTTTTGTTTTTTTTGTTTTGTTTTTTTTTTTTTTCATTTTTTTTAAAATTTTTTATTTAATGTGTGAGTGCTCTGCTGCAGGCCAGAGGAGGGCATTAGGTCCCCTTATAGATGGTTGTGAGCCACTATGTGGGTGCTGGGAATTGAACTCAGGACCTCTGGAAGAACGCCATTGCTCTTAACTGCTGAGCCATCTCTCCAGCCCCAAAAGTAAGGTTTTGTTTTTGTTTTGTTTTGTTTGTTTGTTTGTTTTTTGTTTTTTTTGTTTTGTTTTTTTTTTTTTTTTTGGAGACAGGGTTTCTCTGTGTAGCCCTGGCTGTCCTGGAACTCACTCTGTAGACCAGGCTGTCTCGAACTCAGAGATCCACCTGCCTCTGCCTCCCAAGTGCTTGGATTAAAGGTGTGTGCCACCACTGCCTTCATGGCATCTTTATAGATATGTATCACTGTGCTTTGTTTTTCTGGGTTCCCCTTCCCTGCCTCCCATCCTTTTTCTTTGCTGCAGCTGTTTCCCATGTTCCTCTAGTTGCTTCACTCTGGCTTTTCTGTTATGTCGTCCATTACTTTACTGTCCATCTCTTTTTTCATCTTAATTCTAATTTCATGACCGGCTGCACATAGATAATGTTGACTGTATATGCTCGTGTGTGTGTGTGTGTGTGTGTGTAGATGCACAAGTGTATATGCATATGGAAGCCAGAGATTAACATCACTGACTCTATCGATTGCTCTCCGTCTTACAAAAGAGACTTGTTAACTTTATATGTATGAAATTTTGCCTGCATGTGTATCTGTGCACCATGTATGTGCACCTGGTGCTGGAGGAGGTCAGAAGAGGATGTTGGATCCCTGGAACTATCATTACAGAATGTTAGGAGCCACTATGTGGGTGCTGGGAATCAAAACCATGTCCTGTGCAAGAGGAAAAAGTGTAAATTGCTGAGTTATCTCTCTAGCCCCTTCGTTATGTTTTGAGACCAGATTTCTAACCAAACTTGGAGCTCACTGATTCAGGGAGGCTAGCAGGCCAATTATTCCAGGGATCCTCCTGTCTGTGTTTCCCAGCACTAGGATTACAGATACATGTTATTGGAATCAGAACTCAGGTTCTCATGCTTGTGTGCTGAAATAATGAACCATCCCTCTAGCATATATACGCATATCATTTTAAATTTAGGTTCTGCATATGTAAGAGAAGATGTGGTATTTGTCTTTCTGAATCTGGCTTATTTCATATAATGCAAGGTTTCCAGTTACATTCCATTTTTTTTTTTTTTTTTTTTGCAAAAGTTATGATTCAGTTTTTCTTTGTGGACTGCATAAAATCCACATTTTTCTAAAGCACCACTCTTTTTCCTCCCCCATCTTGTATGTGTGTTTTGGTGTGTGTATGCATGTTGGGATGTGTGAGGAGGGTGCGTGTGCATATGTGTTGGTACAACATGTGCATATGCTCATAGAGAGGGCTGGGACTGATGTAAAAAATCTTCTTTATTGTCCTTCTACCATATTCTTTGAGGCAAGGTATCTCAATCCATTCCTAAGCTTACAAGCTAGTCTTGGTGGCTTGTAAACCTGTCCAGGGGATCCTGTCTCTGCTTTCCAAGGCTGTAATTACAAACATGACCACCAGGTATTTACCTGTGTTTTGGAGGTCCAAACTTCTGCCCTTTTGGGGGCAAGTACTTTATTCTCTGAACTATCCTCCCAGTCTTTAAAGAATGATTTTTAAATCTTCACTGTATAATACTGTCTTCTGGGGTTCTGATTGAGCATTCCAGAACTGGGAAGTGGTTAAAATGCTTGCCAAGCAAGTTTGAGGATCCTCAGAACCTACTTAAATGTCTGGTGAGTTTGGCATTTCACCTGAAGTTGTAGTCTAGGAAGGTGGAGACAGAATCCATGAGCAAGCTGGCTATACACATGTGCATATGCATCCATACCATACACATACACACACACACACACACACACACACACACACACACACACACACACACAGTGGAAAAAGAACAATGTGCTTTCCTGGGCTCACCCCTAGGATTCCAACATAAGAAGTATGCCTAAGGAATGTGCATTTGGGGAAGTCTCTGAAGTAGAGGAGAAAGGAGAGTGCTGGGCCTCAAAGAGGTTGCCTGGCTGCACTCCTGGGTTGGTGTGTGTCAGGGAGCCTCTGTGCCAGTCCTCCCTAGCATGGCTGAGCCGGCACAAGCTCTGTCCCATTTTCTTCCACCCCCTCCTCTCTGTATGAGCAGGACTGGCAGGCACCCAAGCCAAACACTTAAGACTCATTAGGGGAACAAATGGAGCCTGGGTCGATCCCAGCGCCAGAGTGGGTGCTGGGGGGAAGGCAAGGCAGGAGCCCCTGGAGCAGAGTCTCAAACTTTCTTTCTCTAGCTGGGGAATAATTTAGGGCCTTTGTTAGGAGTCAGGGAGAGGAGATCAGTACACACACAGGGCTGTGGCATAAAGACAGGTATCTGCAATGCTACCAAGAAAATAATGTTGCTGTTTTCATGCAGCCCTTTCTCAAACAGTGCCTGGAGCTCTAAGGAGTGGCCTCAGGGTCATATATACTCATATTGGGAGAGACTTTGGGTCATCAAGCAGGCTGACCAATCAGAGTCAAGGGTGGCTCTGAAGACAATTTTTAGAGAATTGAATGAGTTCCAGAAGTCACTGGACCATTTTGAAGGCAGCAGCTCAGCATGTATTTTTGTTTTTTGTTTTCTTAAAAAAACAATCAGCCTCCTTTTTACCATTTAGAGGCCATTCTTCCTTGAGACTCCTGATGATAACTCAGAGAGGGAACTGGTCCTAATCCCATTACAATTAGAAATGCTTCAAACTTCTCCTCCCTGTCCTCTGCTTCGGAGGCCCATCCTTGCTGGAGAGAAGACCGTGCATGTGGGAACCGGGCTGCAGGATAGTGGAAGATGCTTCCAGAACTGACAGGTGTCTCTGCTGCTCTCTCACACTTCTAAGATCTAGGAATTGCTCTCTGAACAAGCTGGCCTTGGGGACATTTGTGGTGGTAGTGGCAGGGTGTCATGGAAGCCTGAAGGATTGCCACACATTGTGTGTGGCAATTTCCTTTCCCTAGCATCCTGCCTGTGAGACGTGGTTCAGCTATCAACTGTGCTCACACCTTGTTTTTAGAGTTTGTTTAGAAAAGTATGTCCCTCCTCTGAAGAGTTCAGAAGGAGTAATGAACAGATCAAAGTTCACAGCCTTGGGAATCCTCTTGGAGTTCAGCATTGAAATAGGTCTATGCCAGGTGTGGTAGGGCAAGCCTGCGCACTCAGCATTCGGGAGGCAGAAGCTGAAGGATCAGATGTTCAAGGCTAGACATAGTTGACTGAGAGTTTGAGGCCAGTCTGGGCACTGAAGAGATGGCTCAGTGGTTAAGAGTGTTTGCTGCTCAGTCCTGAGGACAATTGTTCAAAACCATGTTGCAGTGTATAGCTATGCATAACATCCACTTAAGAAAGTGAGCTACCTGGCACTGTCTTCCAGTTTTTGCTCCTGCATGGGTATATAAACAGATAAAATCATTTTTTTGTTAAAAATGTATTTATTTTTTATTTAATGTGTATGACCATTTTGCCGGCATGACTGTATGTGTACCGTGTGCATGCCTGGCACTTGTGGAACCTAAAAGAAGGTGCTGGATCCTCTGCAACTGGAATTACAGATGATTGTAAGCTGCCATGTGGGTGTTCAGAATGGAACCTGAGTCCTTTCCAAGAGTAGCAAGGACTCTTCAATGCTGAGGCATCTCTCCAGTCCAATAAAGTAAACCTTTTGTTGGTTTGTTTCATTTTGTATTGTACTGTTATGTTTTTTTCAAGGTAAGATGTCACTATGTAGCTCTGGCTGTCCTGGAACTTACTATATGGACAAAGCTGGCTTTGAACTCACAGAGATTCTCCTACCTCTGCTTCTGGAGTGCTGAGATCAAAGGTGTGCACCACCATACCTAATCCAAGAGAGTAAATCTAGAAAGAAAGAAAGAAAGAAAGAAAGAAAGAAAGAAAGAAAGAAAGAAAGGAAGAAAGAAAGAAAGGAAGGAAGGAAATGAAGGAAGGAAGAAGGAAAGAAAAGAAACAAAGGGAGCTGGAGAGGTAGCTCAGTGGTTAAGAGCACTGGCTGCTCTTCCAGAGGACTGGATTCAATCCTCAGAACCCACATAATGACTTAAGACTGTCTGTGATTCAGTCCCAGGGGATCCAATGAACCCTTCAAGCCTCAATGACCAGTACACACATGTGACATACATAAATACATGTAGTCAAAACATACATATAAAAATAAAGAAAAAAGAAAGGTGTATGATCACATGCACAAGACTTGCACAAGATCAAGCTAGCCCAAAATCCCAGCACAGATGGGGCAGGGCTAGCTGAGTTGCTATTGGCAACAGATGGTTTTTGCAGGAGTAAGAGTCAGTCTGCCTCAAATAGACTATCCATGTTCCAACAGGTAACCCTAATGCCAGGTACCTGATGGCAGCACTGGGTAGACTCAGTAGGTTTGTAAAAAATAGCACATGGAGCTGGGAGGGAAAGTGGTGGTGGTGGGGAATAGAGGAGGGATTGAGAGAATGGGGGTGGATTTAATCAAAAATGTATTTCTATGCATGTGTGAAGTGGTCAAATAATATTAAAAACAGATGAATAAACAAGGTGTGAGAAGAGAGTTAGTTTGGACTATGTGAGGTCTGAAAGGGGTGAGCACATGGATGAGCATCAGCTCATCTTGCCTTTCCTTTTGCTCACATAGTGAGGCCTGAGGACCATGTGCAGCCCTCCTGCCTCCTCGGCTGATGATACCAAGCATGCTGATGCTTGTGGGGGCTGTGAGATGGGATTTTCTTAGGAGCTGATTTAGCTTCTGTTCTGTCTGAGCCAGAAGGGTTGGCTTACCTGTAAAACCCTTTGGCTCTCTCAGCAGCTGTTCTTGCTCCCACCCTTCCCTTCTTATTCAGTGCCCATCACAGGCAGAAAAAATCCTGGCAAGGTTCGTAGGCACCCTGACCCGCCCTGTTGTGGGTGCCAAGCTCTGGTGGCCGGAGCTGTCTGGATGTGGAGTGAGTCTTAATCGAAGCCCAAGGAATGGGTCTAATAATACTTTTTATTTATACAGCACTCTGTCTCCTACGTCCTAACTTCCATTCATTAATTTTTCAAAGCAATATTTATTGACTATTTTTTTCTGGTGATAAACACAGAGCATATTCGTTGTAGACAACTGAGAAAACATGCAGGAGAACTGAGAAAAGATACTTCCTGAGTTGGCGGTGTAGCTCAGTGGGTGGAGTGCTTACCCAACATGCACGAAGCCCTATCCCCAGCATCACATAAATGTAATGAAGTGGTGCACACCGCTTCAAAACTTGGAAGATGGAGGCAGAAAAATCTGGATGTCAAGGTCATCCTTGGCTACATAGCAAATCCGAGGCCCGCCTAGGCTTCATGAGCTAGTATCTCAAGAAAAAGAAGTAAATAATTACATGTGTACTTATTAAAGAGGTTACTGGCTGTAACCTCTCTTTAAAAAGAGAGATACTTTTATTTTAGAATAGATTTCTATTTTCAGAAAAGTTGAAATGACAGTGGAGCATCCCCCATTTTCCTAGTGTTAATATAGTATACTATCATGGTATATTTGTTACAACAAATAAAATATCACCAGCACATCATTGTTAACTGAGGTGAGTAATTTATGTACAGTTCCTTACTTTCTGCCCACTGTTCTTTCAAAAAGAAAGACCTATTTATTTTTATTCTATGTGCAAGGCTGTTCTGCCTGCATGTGTGTATGTACCCTTGGAAGTCAGAAGAAGGCATCAGATTTCCCCCAGGGCTAGAAATACTGATGACTGTGAAACATCAGGTGGATGCTGGGAGCTGAACTGGGAGGGCAGCCAGTGCTCTTAGCTACTGAGACCTCTCTCCAGCCCTACCTAATGTCCTTTAAAAAACAGTTTCAGGATCCCATCTAAGATAGCACATTAGATTAGATGTCATGTCTTCTTAGGCCTGACTCTGACAGGTCCTCAGACTTTCCTTGTCTTTGATGACCTGGGTGCAATTGTAGAATGTTTTATTTGAGTTTGTCAGAGATTTTTCTCCTGATTAGACTGGGGTCATGAGTCTTTGGAGTCAGATGCAAGTTGACATTCTTGTATCTTTCACATCAAAGGCACCTGCTATCATAGTGATTTATCAGTTGACTTTATTTACTTTGACCAGATGGCCTGTGGACCCGTGGGTTGCTTGCTAATGTTTTCCACTGTGAAGTTATTCTTCCTGTCCCATTCCGTGTGTGTGTGTGTGTGTGTGTGTGTGTGTGTGTGTGTGAGAGAGAGAGAGAGAGAGAGAGAGAGAGAGAGAGAGAGAGAGAGAGACAGAGAGAGACAGAGACAGAGAGAGACAGAGAGACAGAGACAGAGAGACAGAGAGAGGCAGACAGAGAGACAGAGAAACAGAGAGACAGAGAGTCTCATGTATCCTAGGTTGGTCTCAAACTTGTTACATAACAGAGGATGACCTGAACTTCTGACCCTTCACCTCTCAAATGCTTGGATTACAGATGTTTGCTAGCCAGTTCTTTGGATCAAACCCATCACCCCCATGAGTACTAGGCAAGCACTGTATCAACTGAGCTTGGCAACAGGGACCTTTACCTGCTGAGCCATCTGTACTCTGCTGGCCCAACACTGTACTCTGTGGGATGAAGTTATGAAGGACTAATATTTTCATGCATTTACTTTCAGTTTGAACTTACTCTCTACCCACACCATTCTCCAAAGGAACAACATTCCACCACATACCTGTTCACCTCAACATCTATTCATTTTGCCAGTTGCTTGGACCTGGGTCTTAATCCTTTAATCTTATTTCTGGTGGTTACTTTGAAGCGATACCTACAGCCATTCTAAATGAGTCTATGCTTAGCTTTCCTTACAAAAAACAAAGTTACCCAACACTTTCCAGGTCCCAGGCTATTTTCTGTGTGTTTCCTTTCTTTCCATACCTTATGCAGTTACACATGACCCCAGGATGGATGTAATAAACACTTCTGCCTTCAGGTTGTGGTTGACAGCTGTGATGTGTGTAGTGAAGTCAGTTGCACTGTCTGCTGGACTTCAACCCTTGGCCTGTAATCCCAGAGTTTCGCACCAAAGCACACTTCAGCAGACAGGTTCAGAGAATCCTAGAGAAGAACAGTTCCAAGTACAGATGAAGCTTTGGGTAAGCTTAGTCAAGTCTCCATGGTTTTCTGACCCATTCAACTGGGACGATGACTTTCCCTCCTCCTAAGGCTGTTCGGAGGCTCACTGGCTCAGTGCAAGTCAGGATGAGGAATGCTATTATTATGCTATTTTTTCATTTGCACTTCTACGCAGTAATCTATCCACCATCTGTGTGTGCTCCCAGGAGCAGTACCACTTGTTCTCAAGCTGTAGAAGTTCTTAGCCTTTTTTTTTTTTTTTAAAGTATGCGTGTATGTGTGTGTCATAGGTTCTTCTGACAAGCTGATAAAATAAAATACCATAAGAAGGATGGCTACCCAGGAAGAGGAAGGTGATCAGTAGGTATGAGAGGGGGACAGAAAGTGTAAAGGATGTGTAAATATGGTCAAAATACATTATATCCCTTATGAAAACGTCATAAGGAAATCCATTATTGTGAATAATATGTATATGTTAACAGAACTTTAACAAATCAATTGTGCTGGGCGGTGGTGCCGCACGCCTTTAATCCCAGCACTTGGGAGGCAGAGACAGGTGGATTTCTGAGTTTGAGGCCAGTCTGGTCTACAGAGTGAGTTCCAGGACAGCCAGGACCACACAGAGAAACCCTGTCTCTAAAAACAAAAACAAAAACAAAACCCCCCAAAAAACAACAACAACAAAAAAACCCACCAAATTAATTGTACTGAAAAAGTTCTCAAAATATTAAAGAAATACATTTGTGATATAGTAGTGTATCCCTGTGCTCATTTTATGAATTTATTCAACAATCAAATCTAGGGCAAGTGAGACAGCTCAGAAGTGTAAACCCGAGACCTGAGTTTCATCTGAATCCACATAAAGGCAAACAGAGAGAGGTAACTCCATGAGTTGTCTTCTCTCCTCCTCACGTGTGCTGTGGCACAGGTGCTCCCTTCCACGGCACATACAAGCACACACATGTACACAATAATAAGACCAAGCAAAACAAAACGAAGATCTAGAAATTGTAACTTTGAGATAATAATGATGTTTTGAGAACTGCACGATGACCATAGCAAGCTACCTGCTATTATCTTGTTGTTTCAGATTTATTTATTTTACATGTGTGAGTGTTTTGTCTCCGAGAATGCATATGTACCACATGCAAATCTTGTGCCCACAGAGCTAAGAAGAGGATGTTGGATCTGTAGGACTGGAATTTTGCACAGTTGTGAGCTGTTATTTGGGCGCCAGGAACTGAACTTGGGTTCTCTGCAAGAGCAGCAAGGGTTCTTGCCAAGCTTCCATTTTTAAGTTTTTAAAAACCTATGATGTTTTTGCTATTTCATATATGTATGTAATTTATTTTGGTCATTTTTTTTTTTTACCTCCATTGTCCTTTCTCATCCTTCTCACTCCTGACAAACTCCATCCTTTTGTTTGTTTGTAGACAGGATGTGTCTGTGTAGCCCTAGCTGTCTTGGAACTTGAGATGTAGACCAGGCTGGCTTTGAACTCACTGATATCCGCCTGCCTCTGAAGTATGTGTCACTATGCCCACAGCCCGGGGGAGGGGGACTTGTTTTTTGAAACATGGTTTTACTATATAGTCCAGGTCAGCTTAAAACTCACTCTCTTCCTGTCTCAGCTGGTCAAATGCTAGGGCAGAGGCCAGTCTGGTGCTCAGCCTGTTACTCATAATGAGAAAGGACTGGGCCCTCCCGATTTCATAAGTGTCTTGTTGGCTACGTGTATGTTGAAAAGAAATGCTAAATTCCAGAAAGAGATGAGTGAATCTTTTATAGCCCCACTCTTGGCTGAATTTTTTAACATAGACTCCAGATAAAGAACGGAGCCGGGGAACCCTTGGGATCTTTTCCAGCTCTATGATTCTGAGTCTGACCTTGAGGAGGCCCGTGCATGATGAGAAGGACGCTGTGCTCTTCGGATGGTGGCCTAGGACACGCTTACAGAAGACCCTTTCAGCCACTGATTATTCTTCCCGCAGGGCAGCTGGGTTCCCAGGTCTAATAGAAGCACTGGGCCTCCTCTGAGAGCCTTCGCCCTGCTGATCAATAGCTGCTGTGGTAGATCTATTGACCCAGACCTTTGTTTTCCGGAAACAGCTCTTTCTCTTGTTAACCCCAGCCAGCCTGGCAACGGACAAAATGGCTTCTGAGAGAGAGGGGAGTAACATTCCATAGAAGAGGAGCCATCAATGCCAGACAGACCCTTTCATCTGAATGCCAGCCTCATTTCTTCAGTGAAAAGGCCCAAGCTGTAAACTAGGCCTTGCCAGACTCCGATATTGCTGTTCTTATTGCTCTCTAGAGTTCCAGAGGAGTCTAGCCCTTCCTCGATACACAGGTAGAATTTTTTCCCCAAGATTCAGCATTCCTTCTTCCCAACTCTCCTCTAGAGCTCCAGTGCCTAAGGACACATATGCTCTCTCTCTCTCTTTCTCTGTCCCTCCTTCCCTCTGTTCCTTCTTCCCTTCTTTCCTCCTTTCCCTTTCTTCTTTCCTTCATATCTTCCTTTCTTTTCTCTCTCCCTCCATCTCTTCCTCCCTTCTTTCGTCTCTCCCATTTTCCTATCTTCCTTTTTTTCTCCCTCCCCCGTTCCCCCCTTGCCTTCCTTTACCACTTCCTTTCTTTTCAGAGACATGTCATTGTATAGCCCACACTGGCCTCAGATTATGGATCCCTCTGCCTCAGCTTTATGCCGATGATACAGGCATGCCACATCACTATACAAGCTCACTTCTAAGGATTTGTAGATTGTTTAGGGATTGCTTTACCCAGAGTGAGAGGCAGGGAAGCTGTTGACTCAAGGTTTGTGGGTACAGATGGTGGAAAGGTGGTAAGGGCTTCCCCCAAGTCTGCAATGTTCAGTGCCTGGCATCCTGCATTGCTGCCATCACAGGCAACCCACATCTCTGGTTAAACACTGCTCTTCCTGGGGCTTCTGCTTTGTAATAGACACTCTCTAGGGCATTGCTAATTCTCCTGACCCTCTAGAATGGTCTTAGAATTTGCATAGGAAGATGAATATACCAAAAAGTGTGCTATGGGGTCTAATGTAGGAAACCCTGCAGGGAGAAGCTGATATTCTCATCAGACTCCCAAGTTCAATCCAATCCAACATTTGTTTTATTATTTCAACAATTATTCATCCTTGGGCGATGGTGAAGAGCCAGATACAACCCAGTCTCAAGGGTCAAAGTTGATTAAGAAAGGCTACAGGAGATAAACAAGAATATGTCATAGAGCTTTAGGATGGCAACAGATGTATAATAGTCTGCTTGTCCCTGGTTTCAATTTCTGTATGTTTATTTATCTGTAGTTGATTGTGGTCTAAAAGTAGTAAATGGTAGATTCTAGAAATAAATAGTTCATATGCATTAAATTTCACACTGTTCTGAGTAGCAGTATGAAATCTTGTGCTGTTCTATTCTGTCTTGTCTGGAACAGAATCATCTCCTGGTTCAGTGTATATACACTGTATAGACTACTCACCTCATAATTGTGTTCAAGTAACCTTTAATTTTACTTAATAACTCAGAGTACAAGACTGGTGATGCTGACAGGTTAGATATGTCAAAGAGGCTGGGAAATGATTTCCTTAGGTTTGGACATCATAAGAAGGTAGGTGAGTAGAGGCAATGAAGTATTTTGAGGGAGGAAAACTATATCTTTTATTACCGGTTGCTATCAACAATCCATATCAACTTATTGCTATTAACTTCTTACTACAAATGACCTGTAAACTAAATTCTCTTGTACATATATGGAAAATACAGAGTTCAATAGTGTTTGTAGTTTCAGGCATCCACTAGGGGCCTTGGAGTTTGTCCCCATGAATTAGGGGTTGAGGGGATGGCTGGACCATGGAAGGCTCATCAAATCAACTGTCTGACTTATGGAGCTTGAGGTGCTTGCCACTAATGAGTAAACAAGGAAGGCCTAGAATGTAGAGCTAGTTATTACATCAGAGGAGAATGGGGGAAAGAGCTCCCTGAGGGAATTCAGTTTATACAAAGGTTGGGTGTAAAAATGTGTAACTCTCAGAAGAGATAAAATGTGCAGACTTAACAGAAACTAAGTTCCTTGGTGACTCTGGAGATTAAGAGTTCAAGATCAAGGTGTTTGTAGGTTGCATTTCTTCTGAGACCTCTCCCCTTGGCTTCCAGATTGGGTGGGGGTGGTTCTCATTGTGCCTGGTGTGTCTCTGTATGCGTGTGTGTGTGTGTGTGTGTGTGTGTGTGTGCGCGCGCGAGCGCGCGCGTAAGCATCCTTAGTGTCTCTTTGTCCAAATTTCCTGTTGAATCTGACACCAGTTAGATTGGAGGAGTGCCTTTTCTAGCAGCCTTGTTTAATGGAATCATGGCTTTAAAGGCCTTGTCTTCAAATCTAGTCACATGCTCAAGGACTAGGGGCTGCAACATAGAAATTTTAGAGACCCCAACTGAGCTCTAGCAAGGTCACTATGGAAAAGGAGAAAGTGGATCTAGGCGGTAGTGACTGGGTGGAGTTAGATGAGGGAATGCCTCAGCTATCAGGATTGGGTTTCCCACGTTAGGATTTAAATGTGCTTGCTGCTGGCTTTGGCCTGGGAAAGCTCATTGGGAAAGCAAACTTCCTGTCCCCCATGCTCTGGCCACTCTGGGAGGCGTACAATCTTTCAAGCCTATGGCCACTGGTACTGGTCATTGGAGCCACACCCCAAGGAAGGGTCAGTTTTGGCCCTCTGCCTGGGCTGTATGGGATCCTTGCCCAGCTGGGTGGGTCTTGGAATCTTATCAGAAAGTTTCCAGAAACTCACACTTAACAGACGTGACTACACAAAGCCCATGCTGAGCACAGTTTCATGGGTGTAGAGGGGAAGAGGAAAACTGAGCATCGCCTTCTGCCTTTAGTAAACTCCCCATGTCTCAGAAGGTCCACGGCCAGTGCTGCTGCCCTGCGTTCCCACTGACCTCCCTCTGACCCATTGCTTACTGTTTTCCTCCTCCAGAATGAGGGTGAGCCTAACACAACTACAGGCCTGGCCCTTCAGGGGTCTGAAACCCAGAGGAAGTGGGGGTGGGGAGGGGCCATTTCCATTCTGGATAGAGGCACCCAAATTGCATCTTTCAGCCAGAGGGAGGCGGCTTGGAAATCTGCTTTCCTAAGGCGTGTAAGGCTGGTGGGGGAGGGCAAGAGTGGACCAAGAGTCATGTTGTTTTTTTTTTTTTTTTTTTTTTTTTAAGTAGAAAGTAGTTTTCTTAGCTCTTTGAGACTGTTGTACAATGTGCTTTAATCATTTAACATCCTTTTTATTTGCTTGTTTATTCACTTATTCTTTCACAATTTCCTACGTAATAATATACTTTGATCACATTCCTCCTCCGAGTATCTTCTCTTAACTCTCTCTCCCTTTTATTTTCTCTGTAGAAGAGCCTTGAACACTAGGCCTGTGCTCTGTCATTGCGCTGGGTCCCCAGCCCTTTCAAAAGCATCTGTATTTGAAGTATAAGGTGCAATGGCTGCTGCATGCGTTTCAGTTCAGAGCTTGATTAATTCTTCATGTATCATAAATATAGTAGGGAAGCCACCATTGCATGAAGTTCAGAGAAGACTAGCAGCTCACAAGCTCCTGTTTTGCCTTTGAACCTCAGGGGGGCAGCTTCTGTCTTTCTATGGATACTGAGAAAAGAAATCAATTGTTGTATACTCTTTCACTTCTCCTTTTTTTGTTTTTTGGTTTTTTTGTTTTGTTTTGTTTTTCGAGGCAGGGTTTCTCTGGCTGTCCTGGAACTCACTCTGTAGACCAGGCTGGCCTCGAAATCTGCCTGCCTCTGCCTCCCAAGTGCTGGGATTAAAGGTGTGCTCCACCACTGCCTGGCAACTCTTTCACTTCTCAATTTTTGTTTTAAGGTGCTCAGGATCAGTGTTAGGGTCTTAATTGCAAACTTAAATGCTGATGGTATCTGGATGTGGAGCCTTTCAGAGGTGATACTATGAAGGAGTACCTGAAAATATTGATACATTTGAAGGAAGCTTTGTCTCATGAGTGCTTTGTCTCAGCATATGATGCTATGCACCATGTAAAGATGTACCTTGTAAAGGCCCTTATCAGAAGCTGGTACCCCACTCTTGGATTTCCCAGGCCTCTGAAGTAGGAGATAAATTGTAAGGAACCGAAGAAGGCCTGAGAAACAGATGTCTTGGGTGAATATGTATTGTTGACATGACGCAGGCACAGCCATGACAAAGACAAAGATTCAAACCCATGGGAGATTGCCAAAGCCATTTCCCATATGGGCCAGGCTAAGATGGACGGTGAAAGGTTTCATAGAGATCTGAGTGCAAATACTACCAAGTGCAGCTTCCTTTCCTTCAGGGTGTTTCCATCTTGAGGCTGCTCATCTTCCAGTTTGAGGTGGAAGTAGCTGCATCTTATCAGAGTGAACACAGCCTTCCTGACTCCAGCTCTTTTGTTCAAGTGTCTCTCCTTTCTTCATTTCCTTACTGCCCCATAGTCAGAGTTCCAGGACCTAAGCCCTGTGGGTGGCAGTACTAAATAAACCTCTTCTTTTAATAGAAGCTATCCACTCTATGATATTCAGGCATGGTAACAGACAACAGAGCAAGAAAGCTACCATCCGAGAGCCCTTAGTATCCCTTAGGTTTTCATACTGTGAGATCAACTGCCTAGACATGTCAGTCATACACAGAAGCTTTGTAAGTCTTACTCTCTGGGGCTCCTAGAATATTCTCAGATAAGCCCAGATGACCTCAACCCTAGATTCAAACCATTCTTGGTTGTAGGCTTAGATTTTTCAAAACCTACTTTAGTAAGGGCTTTCAAATGCTTTGATCTCCCTCTAGTTCACCATCCAAGGGTAGGGGAGAAGAGATGGTAAACAGGACAAGGGGATGTGGACCTGTTTAGAAGTACTTCTTTGGGGGCTATATTAATCTCTATTTGTCAGGATACCAGCAGTTCAGCTTAGTAGTGTCATGACACTAACAGTCCTGTTCAAAAGTATAACCAAACATGAATCAGCAATGGTGGCAAGATCCAGCAGAAACCACCTGGCCGCCACCAAATTGGCATGAGTTAGCAGGAGCAGGCAGGACCAGCCAGAATGTCGGGAATTTTCTGCTGTACTTCTTTCAAAGATCTAGGAAGACTTGAGGCCAATGGAGAGTTGAACCATTAGCTATGCAAGCACCCCAGTCGCTGTTCAATCCTACTTAGGCTCTCCAAGCATCACGTGTCTTCTCATGGGTCTTGCCTCAGCAAAACATCACGTGAGTTTGCTTTGGCAAGGCATCTGGTGAGTCTGTGTCACATGACACAACTAGAAATCTCCACTTTACTTGGTTCCTGACATGATGGAGCAGAGACACATCATCCTTCTGGCTATATCATTCTTCTCTGTCCAAACTTCTGACCCACAGGATGCAGGTACAGAGTACAATGGCTACCGTAACTTGCTAAAATTTGGGGTAACATATGATGTAAGTATAAAAGGGTAGAAAGAGGATAGCTTCTAGAAGGGCCACTTTAATCTTCCTACTGGTAGACAAATGGAAAAACCTAAAACAAAACCAAAATTGCTTTCTTGACTGTTCTGTCTACTTGCCTCACCCTCTGACCATCCCTTAGAGGATCTAATTCCTTTTAGACCTGGTATCCACCTTCCTGTGCTCTGTTTTTGTCAACTCTACCCGAACTAGTAAGAGGAAGCTTCAATTGAGGTACTGCCTTAACCAGACTGGCCCATGGGCATGTCTCTGGGGGAATTTTCTTGATTAATGATTAATGCAGAAGGGCCCAGTCCAGCATAGGTGGTGTCATGCCTGGGCAGAGGGTCCTAAGTTGTATACAAAGCAGGCTGAGCAAGCCATGGGGAACAAACCAGAAAGCAGTGTTCCTCCATGGTCTCTGCTTAGGTTTCTGCCTTGAGTGCCTGCCTTGGCTCCCTGGATGACGTGTTATGACAGATAAACCCTTTCCTCTCCAATTTGGTTTTGGTTAGTGCTTCATCATAGCGAGAGAGCGAGGAGCTAGAATACCTCTGTTCTCATGGTCCTGGAAGCAGAAGGCATCACTTACAAGTCTTTGCCTTCTTAACAGAGCTCCTGAAGGGAGGGCACCTGGGGAGCAGAGTAGGTACATAGTGCTGGAAGGCTGACCCTCAGAGACAACCTTTCCTCTTGGTCACAAGATGTCCTTTCTGTAGTGCCTTGACAGAGTTCTTTTCTGAGGGCCCAGTTCTGTGTTCACTTCCTTTCCTGTATTACGAGATGCTATCTTCACTCTATAGATATGGTATAATGTGACACGTAAATGATGATTGCTATAGTGGCCTTTTGATTGCTATGTGACAATAGAGGTTGTCCGGCTTCCCTGAGCTTCAGTTCTCTTAGTCTTAAAAACAATGAACAGCCCGGGGTGTGTCTCGGGCTGCAGTGAAGATGCTCAGAGAGAATTGCTTATTTGCTTAGTGGCGGTGCAGCCATTATTAACATGCCGACTAAGCAAAACAAAAACAGAGAGTGGAGTTGGGGTATCAGCTTGCATGATTGACATCATTATTGATTTTTAAAATGTGTGTGTGTATTTTGTGTGTGGTATTGTCCCTCAATGTCATTCACATTATATTTTTCTGATTTTTACCTGAATCTTGCGATTCAGCTAAGCTGGAAACTGAGCCCCAGGAACCCACCTGTTCTCTCCTCTCCAGCACCGTAATGACAAGTATGTGCCACCACACCTGCTCTTTTTATGCAGGTTCAGGGGAATTGAACTCAGGCCCTTATGCTTACCTGGCAAGCACTTCACCAAGAGAACCACTTCCCCAGGCTATTTGTTTGTTTTCACAGAAAGTCTGGGGTCAGAAAGCTGGTAGAAGAAAGACAAGTAGTGCCAATTTGTGTCTGTCTATCACTGAGGTGCATGTCGCCTTCGCTTTGTCTGTCATTTGAGCAGGTGCTCATGGTTCTGAATGAATGGCCTTGAAGGTTGCCTGGATTCACAATCGTTCCTCAGGCTTTGTAGTTGTTTCTCTCACCTTGCGACAGACAGAGTGTGGATCCACTGTAGCACCACCTCCACCCTCACTGAGTCTGGATGTGTTAGTGATGACCAGGGAACAGCTGCAGCCCTGAAGGGCCGTTGGACACTGGAGGCTGCAGAACAGTGCGGCTGGCCTGCCTTCCAAAGGGCACAGCTTAGAGGCCTTTTTTTCTGTGATCCCTGTGGGTGGGGAGAGAGGGACTTGCAAACTGCTCTTTTTTTCAAACTGGTAATGGGAAGAAGGATTTGATTTATTTTATCTTTTTTTTTTTTTTTAAACTTTGTTGAGATGGAATTAATGTGTTGAGATAGAATAAAGCACCCATTGAAAGTGTGTAATTTGGTGGCGTTTGGTATATTCTCAAAGTGGTACAGCTGTCATTACAGGCAATTTTAGCACATCTTTATCATCTCATAAAGGTATTTTATACCTCTTAGCCATAATCTTCTCCCCACTCCAATCTTGTCTTCAGCCCTAATGCTATAGCCTTGTCAATTCTAGGCATTTCATATACCCAGAATTTAGTAATATTTTTTAGTGAGTTGCTTGTGCTTTTAATGCAATGTTTTTAAAAAATTTTAACTACATAAAAAAATTTAAAACCACTTTATTTATTTATTTATTTATTTATTTATTTATTTATTTATTATTGTATCTGTGTTTATATTTGTGGGTATGTACATGCCACAGTGCACATGTGGAGGTCAGAGGACAATTTTCAGGAGTTTGTTCTCTTCTTCCACCATGAAGTTCTCCGGGATTGAACTCAGGCTGTCAGGCCTGGCAGCAAGTGCCTTTACCTGTTGAGCCATCTCCTCAGTCCTCATTCTAAGTTTTATTCATGTTACCATATGTGTTAGTGTTTCACTACTTCTTCTAGGATGAAGGTAAAAGATACTGAAGGACTTGCTCATGATGGGTGGTGAGGACTCCAAGCTACACCCTAACCATTAAAATATGTTACTTTGAGATGGTCTTGCTTAGTGTTCCAGGCAGGCCTTAAATTTTCAGTCCTTTACCTTTGACTCCTGAGTAGCATTTGCTGTCACTCTTGGTGACTTCATGCCTTATATGCCAAAACCAGCCTATACTGTGACTACAATATGCTCTCTTTAGTGGGGATTTGAGCTGATTTCACCTTTGGGCTGTTAGGAACAATGCCTTTCTGTTGGAAACACTGGTGTATGCTTTTAACCCCAGCATTCAGGAGGCAGAGCTCCAGGCCAGATGGATTTAAGTTTCAGGACAGCCAAGGCTACATAGAGAGTCCCTGTCTTAAAAACCAACCAATCAACCAACCAATCAATCAATCAATCAACCAACCAACCAACCAACCAACCAACCAAAGAATAATGCTTTTTTAAACCTTTGTGTATATCCTTATGTGGGCATAGGTGTCTTTTAGGCAATGTACCTGGGAATAGAATCGTCAGGCCATATAAGCCTCTACGTTTAGTCCCTTGAGGGACTGCCAGGCTATTTTCCAGCACGACTTTCCTGTCTCTACCAGCAGTATAGTGGTCAGAGTCCCTGCATCTGGCGTGTCTATGGTTTCATGTGTTTCCCCAGTGGCTAAGGATGCAGACCACCTTCTGATTGTATGTTTGCCTTTTGTATACCTTCTTTAAAAACTTTTTAAAAGATGCATCTATTTTTATGTCTGTAGGTGTTTTGCCTACGTGTAGGTATATGTACATGCTCATGCCGTGGATTTTCCATGGAACTGGAATTACAAATGGTTGTTAGCTACCAGTTGGGTGCTGGGACTTGAACTCAGGTCCTCTGCAGGACCAGCAAGTGTGTGTGTGTGTGTGTGTGTTTCTCTCTATGTCTGAGTTACTTTTCTAATGCTGTGATAAAATACCATAACCAAAACAACCTATAAAAAATAAAAGTATTTCATTTGGAGGCTGTGGTTTCAGAGGGTTAGAATCCATGACTATTATGGTGGGAAGCATGGCAGCAAGCAGGCAGGTGTAGGTAATGGAGCAGTGGCTCAGAGCTCATATCCAGATCCATAGGTATGAGGTAGGAAGGTAACTGGAATGGCTTGGGCTTTTGAAACCTCAAAGCCTGCTCCCAGTGAAACACTTCCTCTAACAAGGTCACACCTTCTAATTCTTCCCTAACAGTTACACCAACCTGGGACCGAGTATTCAGACATGTGAGCCTATGAGGGCCGTTCTCATTCAAAGCACCACAGTGTGTTAAATAGCCTTGCCAGTCCTGGAACTCATTGTGTAGACCAGTCAGGCCCTGAGTTCACTGAGATTCCCTTGCCTCTGTCTCTCGATGGAGTTCTGAGATTCAAAGTGTGCGAGACCGCACCTGGTGAGAGTAGCAAGTGCCATCTGGCCAGCTTCCTGATACACCTTTGGAGAAACAACGACTCATATTCTTTGTTGCGTTTTCCTCTATTGTGAATTGTAAATTCTTTACAACCTCCCCCACACCGTCCCTCAGGTTGGTTTACTTTTAAGGCTGTTTAGAAAAGGCTATTGCTGAACTTCCTGGTTCCTGTGTTTACTGACTGGAGAACTGGCAGAAGATAAACATTGGCTGGTCCATGGGCACAGCCCACACTCTGAGGAGGCGACTGCTCACGTGCAGTCCTGGTGCTAGTGAGACAGGGCCCTCCAGTTCTCCTCCGAAATTCTTCTCCCTAGCTTTCCCTATGTGAGAAGGGCTGGCTCAGGGTGCAGAGTACAGGGGCTTGTCAGGATCATCTGTGGGATTCTTCCCACCCTCTCATGACTCACCTACCTCTGAGAATTGGCTATTTTTTTCTATTCCTCCCCTCTACTCTCCCCTACCCTCCCGTCCCCTCCCCTCCTTTTCCTTTTTCCTGTTTCTTCTGAAAATTATCTTAAGAGACACTTCTGAGGGTAGCTCCTGTGTGGTGCCAGGGCACCTGGTGGCCAGAAAACTGAGAGGGAGGGGTGGGGGTGGGGCAGTGCGGTCTGTGCTGATTCTCAGGCAAAGGAAGGGACATTGCCTTCTCACAGGCAGTGAAGCGGGTGAAGTGGCCAGGCTGTTCTCTGACCAGGCTGTTCTCTGACTTAGGCTACAGTGTAACCCTGTGAGGTAAGATCACACCCTAGGGAGGAAGGAAGAAGGGACAGTGGCCTCTTTCTGTCTCCAACAAGGATCTTGGCGACATCATTCAATGTTTATTAACCTCTAATGTTGAGCCAGGCATAAAGCGAAGCGTTTTGTATTCCTTATCCATTTAAATCCCGGCCGTAACTTTAAGGGTTAGCCAGTGATTCCTTAACGTCTCCAAAAAGGAAAGTGAGTCGGGATGAATAAACACGCCAGCTCCCACCCAGCATGCAGGTGGCAGAGCTGTCTGATTAGAATGTCTGTACTCTTAAACTCCTTTTTGATGCACAGAACACCCAAGTGCTGGAACCCAAAGCCTACACATGCTTGTTGCACACTGTGAATTTCCATCAGAATTTGCATGGGAGGTAGAATTTACCTGCAGAAGAAAGAGCCCTGAGCATGGATTAGAAACTGGTACTGAGAGCTGGGGAGACAGCTCAGTGGGTTAAGGGGTCATTGCAGGAGAATCTATACAGAAGCCAGGCACAGGAGAGTGTGTCTGGAGTTTCAGCATTCATACGGGGTGATGGGTAGAAGATTTCTAAAGCCCATGGGCCAGCTCACCTAAGGAGGGCAGTGGCAAATGACAAGAAATCCTTCCTTAAACAAGGTAGAAAGCAAGGCAGGGACTGACATCTGAGGTTGTCCTCTCATTTCCACACATGTGGGGGTGGCATGTGAATACCTGTAGTCACATGCACAAGAGCAAATGCTTACACGCCAGTCATCAAAAATTAAATAAACAAACCACTGGGAAGTGCCCAGACTGCACGGGTTTTGTGTGACGCTAGTCGGTTACATCATCCTTCTCGAAGTTTCTGTCCCATACAATGGAGATAACATGCTTAAGTCACAGGGTTATTGTGAGGTCGCAGTCAAGATTGTGACTGGGAGTATGCTTTGTCAACTACAGCGTTTTGAAAAGTCAGAGGTTGTTATTCTTGATACATTGTTCACTTGACTCAGGTCACATCCTGTCAGTAACAGTCCCAAATCTAGATGATAGGCGGTCTAAGTCTTAGCCAATGAGCTCAGTGCTGGCCCCTTCTCCTGAGCAATCCTCAAAACAACAAAGTGGGGCTGCCCAAGCCCTGGGTTTAGAGATAACTTTAAACAATGGATTTCTTTTATGTATTTATTTCTTTGTATATATGTATGTGTGTGTATATGGGTGTGAGTGACTGGATCTGCTGGTGCATGTGGAGGCGGATGTTTGGCCTCTTTCTCAGTTGCTTCTCTACTACATTTTTCTGAAATAGGGTCTTTTTAACGGAAACTGGAGCTCACTTCTTTCACCTTGTCCTCTGGCTAGCCATCCCCTGGTATCCTTCTAATTCTAGCCCACTCCCCTGAATGCTGGGGAAACAGGTGAATGTTGCCATACCTGGGTTTTTTAAATGTGGGTACTGGGGATCTGAACTCAGGTCCTCATGCTTTTGTGGTAACAATTTACAGATTCTGTAGCTTTGTTGTTGTTTATTTGTTTATTGTTTTTTTGAGACAGGGTTTCTCTGTGTAGCCCTGACTGTCCTGGAACTCACTCTGTAGACCAGGCTGGCCTCGAACTCTCAGGCACTGGGGATGTAGTAATTACCACAAGCTCCTGTGGTCCTTGACCTTTGGGAGCTGATAGTCTGGTGGTTTCAGGGGGCATCGGCCTTCTCAGAATGACCTGTGGGAAACAAGACAGACCCATGACACTACAGCTCAAATGATGGAGTAACCAGACTTGGCTTTGGGGGTCCGGGGAGACCTTTTTGAGGATGAACTGCTTCAGCTGACGTGGGAAAGCTCAGCAAGATAAAGTGGGCCAGGTGGGATGATGTGGTGGTGGGAAGCATCCGTGGTTGAGGGGGTCTGATGCTGCAAAAGTTCTATGGTGAGGGACCACGGGTGTGAGAAGCGCAGAGGAGATCCATGTGTGTGAAGCACAGAGGAGGGAGTGGGCAACAAGCTGAGGCAGGAAGAAGCATCACCCTTTGAAGGCCGCTGCTTTCTTACATATTTTTGGGTTTTGTATTGATTACTTTTGTGCCATTGTGACCAAAATACCTGACATAAATGATTTAATGGAAGAAGTTTGTTTGTTTGTTTTGTTTTTGTTTTTGTTTTTCCTTCACAAATTCTGAGGGTACTGTTCATGGTCACTTGGTATCATTGATAGAATGTAGAATGTCATGGGAGTGGAGTATGTGAGTGTGTGTTCAAATCATGGCAGAAAGGAGAGAGAGAGGGAGGGAGGTTGCGTGAGTGAGCGAGCGAGCGCTGGGATGATTTCATTGAGACTCACCACTAGTAACCCTGGTCGTTGACTCTGCTTCCTAAAGGGTTCACAACCTCTTAAAAATAATGTTATCAGTTAAAGACCAAAATATAACACATTAGTCTGTGGGGCACATTTCATATTCAAACCACAATAACTGTGTCGTTGAGGTGGCATCTGGGAGGATTTGTGAATGGACAATAGAATAGAAACAGGAAACAGTGTGTGTAAAGAAGGGAGTTAAGAAGGGACATGTGCACTGGGCTGAGTATACCTGGAGAGGTCAGCCCTAGCCAGCTCATAGTTCTGGTTGTCCCAGCCAAGAATGGAGACATTCTCTTGCTGGTTCTTGTCCCATCCTTAGCCTAATTAAATCTGTGTTCTTAAAACCTGTGGCTGGAGAGATGGATGGCTCAGTGGTCAAGAATGCTTACTGCTCCATCATAGGAACAGAATTCAGACACACGTACCCACACTGGGAGGCTCACAGAGTAAAGAGGCTCCTCACTTTACACATGCTGCGTCCTGTTCCTATCCTGTTGTCCATTCACAAATCCTTTCAAATCCCAACTCAAAGACAAAACCATTGTGCTTTGAGTCCAGCTGTAATAGTGCCAACACTCTCTTCTGGCCTCTGTGGGTACCACCCACACAGACACGAACAAGCAACATGCACACATACATCACACACACACACACATCACACACACACACACACACACACACACACACTCCGCACACTCACACTTAAACTCACACACACCACCTCTCTCTCTCTGTCTGTGTTTCTTTAATCTTAAGCCACCATCGCCCTCAAAGCTCCTCTTCCTCCAAGTAATATTTAATATTTCTGCTATTGGTGAAAAACTAGTTAATTTCAAACTGAATGGCTTAAATCCATAATGGTTTGTCACGAATTCTTCAAGATTCTGTGTAAATGTAGTGGAAGGTCCAAGACAGCTTGAGTGATGCCTTTGGCACCTTGATGCTCTTCCATCTGCCCCATCCTCTCGAGGATCCAAGACCAAGATTTATGCTACACTGTGACATTTGATGAACGTCTTCACTTCATGTTTCATAGGTTCAGTGGGAATGAGATTGTGTGCATTGTATGTGTGTGTAAGGGGGGGAGGGAGAGAGAGAGAGAGAGAGAGAGAGGAATTGAGAATTTTTTCTATGTGGAAAAAAGATGTTACAGGTTTTATATCACCATCAAACTCACAGAATGAGTCACCCTGTTGTTTAACTGAGCGGCGCTCATGTCCTTGATGTCGTAGCTCACTCGTCTCACTCCAGATGCCTTTAAAATCACTCAGAATGTCATCTTCCTCATCCACGAAACAGGACTATGACTCTCTCTTGGCAGGCTTATGGGGACAGTACAGTCAGTAAACTATAAACTATGACTAATAATCTCCATCTCTCCTTGGACACAGATGATGGACATAGAAAGAGGTCCTGGGAACACAGGTGATGGTGGGATAGAGGGAGAGAGGAAGGGCGGGGCCTGGGAACAGGTGATGGAGGGATGGAGGGAGAGAGGGAAGGGTGGGGCCTGGGAACACAGGTGATGGAGGGATGGAGGGAGAGAGGAAGGGCGGGACCTGGGAACACAGGTGATGGAGGGATGGAGGGAGAGAGGGAAGGGCGGGACCTGGGAACAGAGGGACTCTGGTCCTCCTGGTTTCTTCACATATACTGGTATGCAGGTGGGTGATGAGTGCTCCACCTTTATCATCACAAAAATGGGAATAGTGAAGCTGAAAAGAGGGCTTAATGGTTAGAGCATCCTGGGCTTGGTTCCTGGCACCAATGTGGAGGCTTATAACCACCTGCAACTCTAGTTTCAATGGATCTGAAGCCTTCTTCTGACTGTCAAGGCACACATGTGATATACATTCGTGTGCACACACACACACACACACACACACACACACACACACACGTTTAGTTGGTGTTTTATTGCTGTAAAGAGATACCATGACCAGGGCACCTTTCATAAAGAAAAACGTTTAACTGGGATTGGCTTCAGAAGTTTAGTTCATTATCATCATTGTGGTGTGTTGGCAGGCCTAGTGCTGCAGAAAGAGGTGAGGATTCTACATCTTGATCCACAGGCAGCAGAGGCAACTGCCACCCTAGGCCTAGCTTGACCATATGAGGTTTGAAAGCTTTCCTGTACAGTGACACACTTCCTCCAACAAGGCCACACCTCGTAATAGCATCATTGCCTATGGGGCAAGCATTCACACACATGAGTCTATGGCAGCCATTCCTATTCCTCGTTAAGGGCTTCTACCGTTTACCTGTGTTCTTCTCAAATTCTTTGATAGTGTTATGTATGTCCTTCTTAAAGTCCTCTATCATCATCATTAGAAGTGATTTTAAATCTGAATCTTGCTTTCCTAGTGATATGGGGAATTCAGGACTTTCTAGTGTGGGAGAACTAGGTTCTAATGATGCCAAGTACCCTGGATTGCTGATGCTTATGTTCTTGCGCTTGCCTTTCGCCATCTGTATCTCCTTAGTGCTACCTGCCCTGTCTCTGACTGGAGCCTGTCTTTCCTATTATTTTGGTTGTATCAGAACTGTGTGGGGTGGGTGTTACTACTGGGGTTAGAGCTGCCACCCGGGATCTGCTCAGTGTTTGGGCCCAGACAGGAAGGAACCAGAGCTCCGGGCCAGGAGTGACTTCCTAGGTCCCAGTGGGTCCCAGTTACTCCCTGTCTGGGGCGGGCGATGCTGTCTGCTTACCTAAGATACTGCCTAGGTTAGAGCTCCTGGGAGGCCTGCTTCCTTTGGGTTCTGTGAGATTGGGGGCAGAGCTGCCTCCCGGGATCTGCTCAGTGCTCAGGCCCAGACCGGAAGGCCAGCCAATCCTATTCAAACCATCACCACCACTACCACTACAACCACCATCCACCCACACAGGAGAGCAAAATACTCATACACATCAAAATTAACAACTAAGAAACTGAAGTGGAACTGGTAAGTACACTTGTCTCATTGGGTTGTCTTGAGATGAAAAATGCGTTTTGTTGAGCAAGTTCTGCAGGGCTGGAATTGCTTCCCTTTTAGAGAATCACTCATTGTGTGTATTTATGTGAGGGTGAGTGCTTGTGTATGTCTCTCTCTCTCTCTCTCTCTCTCTCTCTCTCTCTCTCTCTCTCTCTCTCTGTGTGTGTGTGTGTGTGCACGCCTGACACAATGTGTTGAGATCAGAGAACAACCTCGGGTGTCAGTCCACACCTTTCACCTTGTTTGAGTCAGGCTCTCTTTGCTGTTTGCTGCTGTGTAACGCACACTCACTGGCCTAGGAACCTCCAGAGATCTCTGCCACTCATCTTGCAGCTGAAGGAGTTACAGATGATTGTCAGCTGCCATGTGGGTGATGGGAATTGAACCCAGTTTTATTCATTGTGTGTATGTGCGTGCGTGTGTGTGTGTGTGTGTTACAAGTATATACAGGATTCTTATGTGTGTGCACATGCAACTAGAAGTCTGAGGTTTATGTTAGGAAGTGTCTCACTTCATGCCTCCACCGTATCCTTTGAGTCATTAACTGGGACTCAACAGCAGGTTAGGGACCTCAGTCTCTTTGCCTCCCCAGCACCGAGATTACAGGTATGCACCTCCACACCTGGCTTTTCATGAGTGCTGGTGTTCCAAGCTCAGGTCCTCATGCTTATGTCACAAGACATTTACGGACAGAGACTTCTTCCCAGAAACTCTGGTTTAACATGAATTGATCAAGATTCAGCTTTTGTTTTGGTGGTGGGAGTTTATCCCAGGGCCTGGAGCATGCTAAAGCATATGATATGCCATGAAGCAACATTCTCAACATTGAATTAGTTAAAATTAAAATGTCTGTATGTGTTTGTGTCTACCATGTTGAATGGAAATAGTACTGGGTTTTATTGCTGCCTCATTAAAGTTGAGTTTTAGACAATATCAAAGATGAGGAGACGAGGCAATCTTCAAATCGCCACATCTCCCGGAGACAAAGCTGGTACCCCGACTCAGTGCTTGGGTGTCAGCTCCGTGTTTCACAGTCTTGTCTCTTCCCTGATGAGCTGACAAAGATTGGGCCATAGCTGCACTTTCCTGAGATGTGACAAAAAGTGGGTTTCCCTATGACAGGAGGAGGTGGGCCTCTTACTTTCCTGATGGAAGGTCAAGCATCCCCCTTCTAGTCTCTCCTCCCCATCCCCTTGGCCTGACAAGCACCCAATTTCATCCCCATTTCTGCTTTCCCAGATAGGCAAAGAGAAGCTGAGGCAGGAGCTGTACCAACTGCCTGCATCGTCCCTGAGCTGGAAGCCAGGCTGGCTGGTGCTCAAGGTTTAATTAGCTGAAATAACTGCACATAATCATCTTTAAAATGATAGTGGTTAAAGCCCAGGCCTCAGCGTGGATGATTATTCAATCGCCCTGCATGAGCATTCCTTTGCCAGCTCAGCTGTGCCAATGAGGCTGCTAGCCTGTGTGCATGGCTCCAGTGTGCCCTACTGAAGCACCTCTCCTGCCGTTCTCACTCCATGCGATGGAGGAGGCAAAGCAGAGTGTGTGTGGCTTAGCCCTGCCTTTCTCCAAGGACAGAGATCACACCTCTCAAAAGGAGAGTGTTTGGGGATGGGGGTGGGGTCTGTCAGAGGTTCTGTAATACTATCAGAGTAGCAATCAGAGTGTCCCCATGAAGATCACAGACAAGGAGACACTGGCCCTAGCTGATGAATGACTATAGCCCAGCCTTTTATATCTGAAGGTCTGTTTCTTTGTTTGGAAAATGGAGGGCACTCACTTTAATTTCAAAAAATCTATTTTCTGTGTCTGGGTGTTTTGTTATCATGTATGTTTGTGCATCATGCCTGGTGCCTGAGGAGGCCAGAAGAGGGCACTGAAGAGCTTAGAATTAGAGTTACAGACAGTTGTTAGCTGTCATGTAGGTCTGGGGGACCTTAATCTAGGTCTCTGCAAGAGCAGCTAGTGCTCATAACTGCTTAGCTTTTCCGCCATGGAAAGGGAAGAAGTCTCACTTTTAAACGTGTCCTGGAGAGTATTTTGTTATTTACAATTATTATTTACAATTTTACACATGAATGCTTTACTTTCTGGCAACTCTCACACTCACCTCCCTACCACCCTGATACACACTCCCCACAAATCTCTGTTACATTCGTGTCTATTCGTTTTGTTCTGTGTCTCACCAAGATTAATCCAGGCCATCTGTGTGACTATAGGTCTGGAGCTATGCATTTAAGCTTGTTGGTCTCATAGAAGGTATACAACTAAAGAAAGTGATCCCCCTTCTTCCAGAATCTATTAATAGCCAATAGTCAGAATTAAAGGGTAATGCCCCATAAGCTCCTCCTCCTTCCTTGACTTATTCTTGATAGGGTTTGTCTTTTTTAGGTCCAGAGAATATAGCTACAGTTGATGTGGCATTTAAATATTAATTAATTAATTACAGTACTGGGGACTGAGTCTAGAGCCCAGTCATGCTAGGCAAAGAGCCTAAGTTCTACCCTTTGTCCCTGTACAAGCGACACTTGGGCCATGGGCTTGGAACACAGCTAGTTCTCTTCATCTTCCTTGTTTTCCCTTTTCTCTTTTGCCAGGTCTTTGGAAACCTTGATAGTGCAGAATGTGAGAAAAGAACTCAGTCAGGAGGTTCAAAGGAGCTGATGACCCAGAAATAGCTGTGTCCCCCAGAGTCACCAAGACTTCCTCCGAGAGATGCAGTATTTAGAGGATGTGTGGAAAATGGAAGAAGAGGCAGGGATCAGGTTCCCTCAAGGGCAGACCATGTATATTCTCCCCGAGAAATGCAAGCAAGGGAGAGTCCTCCAAAGCTACCGACTAATTTGCACAGGACAGTGAAACTGTGAGATGGAAGGACAGGAAACTGCTATTTTCCAACATTGAAGTCGGAGAAATGTAAGCAAGACTCATAATTATAAATACAGCCATTGGGTTTAACTTTATTAACTAGTTTATCTGCATTAAGTGACATGCTGCTCCTATGGAAGGGCTCATTCAATGACAAAAAATATTTTAATTCAGGAGAGAGGCTAACCAAACAGGATGTCACTCATTGACAAGTGATTTATAAAAAAAAAAAATTCACACATACATACACATTGGCAAACATGTAAGTGTATAAGCACATATGTATGCACAAAGGCATATGAATACACATATATACATGTACACACACACACACACACACATACACATACATACACACACACACACATACACATACACACACACACACACACACACACACATACACACACACACACACACACACACACACACACACACACACACACACAACACATTTGAGAACCTTTAAGAAACTATAAATTGCTTAGGAGTACATAAGTGCTCAAACTGAAGAATTTATTTTACATTTTAACCTAGACCCCATTTGCCATCAGACTTTTGCAGCATCGAGTCTTTCATAGGAAATAAAAAAAGACAAAAGAAAAATGATTGTAGGACTGGAAGGAGGGAGAGGGCGCTCCACTGACAGTAAATGGATCGAGCGGTGAACTAGGGGAGGTGTGTGGTTTTGACATCTGTCTAGAAGGCAATAGCAGCTGGGATAGGCAGATAGAGGACAGACCAGTGCAGACAGAAACAGCGCCACCTAGGTACGGGAGGACTCTAAAACAGAACAGGGTGGGGAGATTTCTCTGTCTAGTCAATTCAGTCTCTGTGACAGCAGACGTCAGCGGTTACTGGATGAGATAATGACTGAATCAGGGAAGGCTCCATAGCTCAGTGGGTCAGTGGTGAAAGTAAGAGCACCTGACGTCTGCCTGGACCCACGCCTGGCTACAGGGGCTTCAGGACTTCAGTCACCTTCTCAAAGCCACTAATTATTGGTGTGTGTGTGTGTGTGTGTGTGTGTGTGTGTGTGTGTGTGTGTGTGTGATAGGGTCTCACTATGTAGCCTTGGCAGGCATAAAATTCACTATGTAGCCAAGACTGGTCTTGTAAAGATCTGCTTGCCTCTGCTTCCTGAGAGCTGGGACTAATGGTGTATGCCACGATCCTCAGCAAGCCACCAAATATTTTTTAAATTTAATTTTAAAAATAGAAAATAAACCTATTTTCATAAAATATATATTATACAAAATATCATCGTCCTTATCTCTTCCTAGATCCTTGCCACCTACCCTCTCTCCCAATTTTATATCTTCTTTCTCTTTCTCTCTCACTCTCTTAAGAAGCTGTTGTGTAGAAAAAACAAGAATAAAACAAGATGAACAAACTAACAAACAGAAAAGAAAAATTAAAAAGGGAAAAATGAAACAAAGAAAGAACATGAGAAACACATATGTGGGCAGACAAAAAGAAGCACTTAAGCTGTATCGGTGCGAGTGTGTGTGCATGTGCACACACACACAAGACCAATAAAAACAAAATGGGGAACCATGATATACAAGCAAAAGACCAGTTAAAAACAAAACAAAACAAAACAACAACAACAACAACAAAACCCCCAAAACGATTGAGTTTATTTTGTGTTGACCATCTATGGCTGGGAGTGGGGCTTGTCTCTAAGTGTGACATATATCCAGTGAGATTCTATTGGGAAAAAATATTTCCCTTTGGCAGTGGTTGTTAATTGAAGATAGTTTCTTAGTTGGGGATGAAACCTTGTGTCCACCTCCCCTCTCAGTGCTGGGGCCCCATCTGGGTTGGATCTGTGCAAGCCCTAGCCAGCTGTGACAGTCTCTGAGAGTTCACATCAGTTCAGGAGTATCAGGAAGACACTATCTCCTTGGTGTTATCCATCCCCTCTGGTTCTTAAAGTTTTTCCACCTCCTCTTGCAGAGTTGAGTCTTGAGGGTTTGAGGAAGACATTCCATTTATTATTGAATGATTCAAGGCTTCTCACTCTCTGTACATCGTCCAGTTGTGGTCTTTGTGTTAGTTCCCATCTACTGCAGGAGAAAGCTTCTCTGAGTAAGGCCAAGTGAGAAACTGATCTATGTGTATAGCAGAATGTCATTTGGAATAATATTGCTATGTTCCTTTAGCAGAACAAAGGTATTTGGGTTTACCCTGGATCCATGGCCTATCTAATCTAGGTTCTCGGCCACCTAAACACCATCCGGCATGTGTTCTTTATCATGAAATGGGCCTTAAATCTAATCAGAGTGTATGGTTTCTCTCCACAATGTTTGTGGTACTATCACACCAGTATATTATACAGGCAGGTCACCATTGTAGACTAAAGAGTTTGTAGCTGTGATGTAGTGACTTTCTCCTCTGGTAGTGTGCAGAGTATCTTCCAGTACCACAAACACTAATCAGTAGAGTCGAAGGCTCTAGGTGGGCACCGGCTTGGTTTTTCCATGTTCAGTGAGGTATACGGGTGTTGTTTTCAGCAATAGGGCCTTACCAGTTTGTGGAGAGCAACCAATAGACTTATGTCTGAATTTTTATGTGGGGGAACTGAACTCAGGTCATCAAGTTTGTGTGGTCAGTAGTTTAGTGAGTAATGTCTTTGCCCCTTGGTACTCTTATTTTGATGAGATGTTTTCATCTTATTTTAGAATGAATGATTCCTGGTATCCTGTGAATGGGTGGTATCATTTATTTTTTTAATAAGATGCATTTACTTTATTTATTGTATGCACCTGTGCCTCCATGAGTTTTTATATGCACTACATGCATGCAGATACTCCAGAGGCCAGAAGGTACCAGATGGCCTGGAACTGGAATGACACTGGCAGTATAAGCCATCTGAAGAGGGCACTGTGAACTGAACATAGGTGGTACACAACTTTAATCCCAGCACTCAGGAGGCAGAGGCAGGTGGATTTTTCTGTCTGTGTATTTTTGTTACCCTAATTGGGCTACCTTGTCTGGCCTCAGTGGGAGAGGATGTCCATGGTCCTATAGATACTTGAAATGCATGGGTGGGGTGATATTCAGGGTGGGGGCCTTCCCCTTCTTAGAGGAGAGGGGGATGGAGGATGGGGGAGGATCTGTGGGGGGATTGGGAAAGGGGGAAGATATTGGGATCTAAAATGAATAAATCTCTCTCTTCCACAAGACTCTAGGTCCCATGAAGGCAGAGGTCTTGGTGGTGTTTTGACACCACTGGGCTTAAGCTAGAGACTTCCAAAGAGGAGAAACAGGCAGCACTGCTCACTGAATGGCAGGTGCCTGGAACTCGAGCTCTCCGTGATTGATGATTATCTCTGTTTGCCTCTGATTATCTCTGTCAGCACAGAGTGTGCTGAAGTTCTTATCGGAGTGGCCACAGTCAACGAAATAGGATACTACCATCTTAGTCTCTCCTCTCCTCCCTGTCCTTGTCAAGTTCCCGTATAGTGTTTACTTTTTCCAGAGTAAAGACTGGTATATCTTTGAATAAACACTGTCTCCCTGCATATATATTACTTAGACTAACTCAACACAGACACACCTTTAAAAATGCTAAAATTAGTAGGTACAGCACAAAAGACTCCAACACAAAGTACATGGATATAAAAAGGTAACCTCAGATAAAGGGCTTAGGAACCTAGGCCAAAGTGCTTAAGAACAGCTTTGTAAAAAAGTGCATTTAAAGATTATTTATTTATTTATTTTAAGCTCTCATACATGTGTATATTGTAAACTGGGCAGGCTTTGCAGAAGTGGAAGCAGAGTGCTAGTCTTAGAAGCAACCACAAGGGGGTGCTGTGAGCCCAGCGATGAGATTCTCGCCTTTGTGACTTCATGTTTTTTTTTTTCTCATTTTTTCATGTCATCTTTTTCTCACCAATTATCAGTTTAGTAGAGCAATTTCTCAGTCTCTTCTAGCCCATAATTTTCCTTAGTCAAGCAGTTTCAGTTTTCCTTTCTTGTGTCATCTTTGCAGAGTGACACGCTTAAGGAAGAGTCATGCATAAGGCTGAGGTTAATTCAACGCCTCCTGGTTTTATGCCTGTACTACCCAAAGAGAAAATAGTACAAGATTATTCCTTTTCTCTGTCAAAGTCATAACATAATAATGTGTCGTGACAGTGTGCTGTAACTACATTTCAAGAAAGAATAAGTACGTCAAAACCATGAATGGGGTGGAGGGGTGTGAGATTCTGTTTTGGGGGTCACTGGGACCTATGCTGGGACCTGGAACCTGTTCACCCTCAAAACCATCAGCTGATTTGCTTGTAGGTAAATCTCCTTTTTAAAGGGCTCGCTCAGTTCAAAAGCTACAAGATAGTGGGGTTAGCAGTTCCAGAGACCTGAGGTCCTTCAGGAAGAGAAGATGTCAGTAGTAGCAGTATTCTGGGCCTTATCTAGACAGGTCTGAATCCCTGAGGCAGGTTTCCGAGGCAGTGCTGCAAACTTGCACTGGGGAAAGGATGAGGCTGAATATCTGGACATGGCCACTAGAGGTCAGCATCACCAAGCAGTCAGAGGCACTGAAGATGCTCCCCAGGCTCTGTAGGGTGTTGTAGCAGAGCCCATCCAGGCCCACTGCCTTATTCTGTCTGATCAACCACAGCAGCCCTGAGGAGTATGGGCATAATGTAGCACTAGTATCCTGCCTTTTTGGCAAGATACATTGTAATTGGGTACCTGTGGTCTTGGAAGTGCCTGGGAATTGATGATGGGCAACTCACAAACAGAGCCTTCAGATATGCAGGGATAATTGACACAGAGTGATGGGTCAGCCTCCGGCTTGCTAATAAAGCTGTGGGTAGAGCTGGGTATAGTATTGCATACTTGTAATCCCAGGACTCTGGAGGTTGAGGCAAAAGGATCACTTCAGATTCATGGCTAGCCTTGGCTATGTAATGAGCTTGTCACAAACAAACAAATGAACAAACAAACAAACAAACAAAAGAAACAGCAAACAAGCAAAGAAGCAACAACAGCACAGTCATGGACAGACAGATGATACCTCTTTGTTTGTGTTACTTTAATTTAATTTTATTTTTGAGACAGTTTTCTCTTGTAGCCCAGGCTGGGCTTGAACTCTTGATCTTACTGCCTAAGTGCTGGGTTCTAGGCATGTGCCGCCATGCCTGGCCAAGGATGAAATATTTTGTGCAGAAGGAAATTAGGATGAAAAGTATCATTAAAAAAGGAAAAGCGGGATTTAAAAAATACTGTTGCTTTGTGAGTTGCTTCAGACCAAGAACTATCCAGCTCGACCGTTGTGACTGCAGACCTTGGGACCAATAGTCCCCGACTGAAATCCCATTCAGGTACTTGGAAGCGGAGGGACTTAGGCACGCTTCCTAATCTCTGTTCCCCAGTTTGTGAAGTTATAACTTGGGAAGACGATCATTTCAAAATCATTACCGACGCTCCCACAGGGTCGCTGTGAGGATTAAGTAAAATCACCGCAGCAGGAAGCATTGGCTGTGTGCTCACTCCACTCAGGCGGCAGACTTAAGTCCTCAGTTTTAGCATTTCATAATTCTGACAACCAGTATGTTCCATCTTGCAGCTGCTTAAACTGAGGTGTGGCTACATCGACGCACCTGAGTATGAACTAGTCGATTTCCTCTCCAGAGCCTGCTGCTTAGCTGCTTTAATTATCACTCTGTTTTCATTGAACAAACATTCAACAGCAGGCTGGGGAGATGGCCTGGTAGGTAATGTGCTTTCTGTGCTAGCCTTGGAACTTGAGTTCTGACCCCCAGGCACCCTTGTAAAAACCAGGTTTAGGGTGCAAGCCTGGCAGTCTGGTGCTGATGGCTGTAGAGGGAAGTATTAGAAATGATTGTCTGGCTGGCTCCCAGCTTAGCCACCATGTTCCCGCTCTAAGCCCATTTTGTCTCAGAAAGTTCCCTGGCAGGGCTGGAGGTCCCGAGCTGGTTCCACCAGGCTACTCTCTCTAGCTTGCCCCCATAGTGACCAGTCCCTCTGCTTCCAGCTCCAATTCGCTCGTCCCTGGAGCCTCTAGTTCCTTCACAGCCATAACCAGCCAGTTGTTGTTGGACCACCTTCCAGCAACCCAGTAAATCAAAACTCTAGATGCTTAAAGTTAACCAATGGATTTATATATATCAATAAAATCTCAATACACAAGATACCCGCACAATTTAGAAAATTATCCCAATTTTCCTAACCTTTAGATTTCATATCTACCTATTTACTTGAAACCACGTGGGCCTACGTTCACTGCCTTTTCGCCTTCCTCACGCTCCCCACCTCACTCTCAGAGTCTGTGTCTCTGCCACCCTTAGCTCCACCTCCTTTTTCCATATCTAATCATAGGCCTCCCGATGCAAATAGATTGGATAGAGAAATTTCTGCCCCAGATGGTGGGGAAGAGACAATGTGGGTCTAGGTGGCTTTCAAGCCAGACAGCTTAGTCAAAATGGCAAGCTCCAGGTTCAGTGAGAGTTTCTGTCTAAAAAAAGTAACATGAATAATCTCACTTTATATTTTTCCAGTATACCATCCAGAGATTTTTCCCACATATTTCATTTTCTTTACAGCTGAATACGATTCTGTGGTGTATATATCTGTACCATATTTTCATATTCAATAATTTGTGGATGGAACCTAGGCTGACTCCATTTTCTAGCTATAGTAAATAGGTACTCACAAATAAGTGTCTCTGTGGTGGGATATGCCCAGGAATGGAATATCTGGGTCACGTTTTAGTTCTAACTCTACCATTTTGAGGAACCTTTCATGGTACTACCCATAATGCTACCCCAGTTTACATTCC
This sequence comes from Arvicanthis niloticus, assembly GCF_011762505.2. Lineage (NCBI taxonomy): Eukaryota > Metazoa > Chordata > Mammalia > Rodentia > Muridae > Arvicanthis > Arvicanthis niloticus. The sequence continues at coordinate 59,815,593 of NC_047659.1, forward strand.
TACCAGCAGTGAATAAGTAGTGTTCTTTCTCCACAGCCTGCCCAACACTTATTGTTAGCTTTCTTGTTAATAGTCATTATGCCTGGGGTGAGGTGGCACCTTAACTTAGCTTTAATTTGCATTTCCCTGACTACTAGGGTTGTTGAACACTTTTACAAATACTTCTTGGCTGAGTTTCTTCTTTTGAGACCTGCCTGTTCATTTCACTAGACTATTTGTGCTTGGCAGTTTTGATTAGTTTGGTACTAAAATTTTACACTTCTTGTAAATTCTAGATATTAAACCCCTGTCTAAAGTACAGTTGTCAGATGTCTCCCATTCTGTAGACTATCTTTAAAATGAAAGATGATGTTTAATATCTTATGCTAATTAAAAATAAAAAATAAAACAGTAAGTTGGAGGAGCAGCCAAGAATGAGGTTGGGACACTATCTTCTGGCTTCCACATGCCCCTGCATGTCTGAGTACATTGATACACCAACACACCTGTAATTGTTACTACAATTATTAACTATTATTGTAATGGGGTGATCCATGGCCTGATCTTCATGTTTCTATTATGTAGTTACAAACTGTATTAGTCTTGCAATGTTTAAATTTGCATTTTATGTGTATGTATGTATGCCTGAATATATGATGTGCACCACAAGCATACAGGTGTCTGTGGAGGCTAGAAGAGATATTAGGTTCCCTGGAGTTGAAATTACAGTTGTACGTATCACCAGGTAGGCACTGGGAACTAATACTGGATCCTTTGCAAGAACAGCAGGGGTTCTTGACCACTGAGGCCTCTCTCCAGCCCAGATACCCTTTAACTGTTTTGCTGTGAGCTCTGGGGAGTTTGTCTTCATCCAGTCTTTTCATCTTGCACACAGTATGTGGAGGAGAAAGCAGACCCCGTCTATCTCTGAGACTTCTTGCAAATATTCTTCAGTAAGGCTGCAGCCACTCACTTCCAGGTGCACAAGCAGCTGGGTTGGAAAAATACTTCCTTGGAAACATAGTACTCAGTTTGTTGGAAGTCGAAGTCAAGATCTTTATCTTTAAAAAATATTATTTTAAAAATTATGTGTATGTATCTGCATGTGAGTGCAGATGACCCACAGAGGCAGGAGGTGTTAAATTCCCATGGGACTGGAATTCTAGCATGTTGTGAGCCACCCTACATGGATCCTGGGAACTGAACCCATCTTCTCTGCAAGGGCAGTAAGTACTCTTAGCCACTGAACCATCTTTCTAGTTCCCGGAAGTTAAGGTCTTTCCACTACTCAGAAGCGACATGATCCTGAGCCAGTGATGTTCTCAGTTTACCAATCTCTAAAGTACATGTAACTTTTTAGCATTTAATATTTACTTATTTTTTACCGTAATATATATATATGTGTGTGTGTGTGTGTGTGTGTGTGTGTTTTGCCTGCACGTATGTGCATTTTTCCTGCACATATGCACACATGGGCATTCAGTGAGCAAGAGGAGGGAGTCAGGATCCTGGCCTAGAGCTATAGATACCTGTGCGCCACCATATGAGTGCTGGGAATTGAACCCAGTTCTCTGGAAGAACAGCCAGTGCTCTTAACAGCTTAGCCATCTCTCCAGCTTCACTTTATAGTGTTTAAAAGACAGATTTATCTGGGAGCTAGTTCGGTTGGTATGTGCTCTCTGTGTAAGTATGAAGACCTGCACAGAGAAACGAGCCACGGACATGTGGCCCAGCAAACAGTATGAGTTGTGAGTGTAAAATACATGCTAAGTGTCAAGGACACCAAGTAAGAAAAGGAATGTAACCATGCCCCATCAGACGTGTTTTCACAGGCTCCTTGTAAAAATAATAATCAGAATAAATAAAACATAAAAATAAGGTTCACTTTTTTTTTCTATTTTCATCATTGGTGAGAGCACATGTTAAATATTTCAGGCATGGTGCTGCACCTTTGCTGAGGAGGTAGAGAAAGGTAGATCTTTGAGGCTCCTTAGACAGCTTAGCTGGATAAGTAAGGTCTAGGCTAGTGACAGATACTGGTTTGTTTTTTTTTTTTTTTTTTTTTTTTTTAAAGCATTCACAAGTTGGATAATATCTTGAACCTCAAGGTTTGCCATCTGGCCTTCATGTACATTTATTTGCACAAATGTGCCCTTGAACCCACATTTGCAGCTACATGCACACACATATACGCACACACGTGCACCCACACACTCACACATAACACAAAACAAATTAGACTGAAAAAAAAATAAGTGACTGATAATAAACTTAGTGTACCAGGATGCAAGACTTGGCCATCCCCAGTAGCGGCACTCTGGCTTAGAGAGGGAAGACATCACTTCTCTCTGATTCAGCTTCATGACAAATTACCCATGATTCCAAGATCCAAACTGCATCCTTTCCTTCATATTGGTTTCGTTCTGGAAAACTGTTCATCTTTGTTACAAGTCCCTTCCTTCTAAGCTACCACCAGAGACTGAAGCTGACATCTGATCCTTTATCTCATCTTTGTCCAATAGGAATATTACACAGGCCATACAACTGAGTCTACATATGCTCTCGCTGATGAGGAAAGTAGAAAAAAGAAGTGAACCTTATTTTTATGTTTTATTTATTCTGATTATTATTATTTTTACAAGGAACCTGTGAAAACACGTCTGATGAGGCATGGTCACATTCCTTTTCTTACTTGGTGTCCTTGACACTTAGCATGTATTTTATACTCACAACTCACACTATCTGCTGGGCCACATTTCCGTGGCTCGTTTCTCTGTGCAGTGAGAGCTACAGTGCAGGGATAAGCTGCATCTTATATGGGTTGAAATGATCAACTTTTCGGCCTTATCTAACTTTATACCCATACTCATTAGCATATATATTGGTTATATAAAGTTAGGAATTTCACACTGATATTTCTGTATGCCGGGCTGTAGCTTGCGTGTGGGCGTGGGTCCTGTTGGGCTGTGTTGTGGATCCCGTGTGTCTGTCATGGCTAAGAGAGGCAGAAGCGCGCTGGAATTTGACTGAGTTCACTCCATGTGGCGCTGGGCGGATGCTGGGCTATGAGAAGCCACCGAGCTGCTCTGTGCATGGGGAGATCTCAGTCTAAGACCGGAGGGGGCAGAGCTCTCCGGTTGGGGGTCTCCGAGCCCAGGTGGCAAGCCGGAGACCTGTGGTCTTGGCCCTTGGGCTCCCAGACGCAGCTGGAAGGCCACAGGAGGACCAAGACTGGGAGCACATGGGCTGGACCGGCCGGCAGCCGAGAGGGGTGAAAGGGAGAAGCTCCGGCAGTGTCCCTCGGGGTAGAGGCTTGGTCACGGTGACTCTCTTGGCTGGGTCATGGCTGGCTTGGCTAGCTTGCTTGAGTTAGCAGGCCTCCGTGGCAGGAACATAGAGAAATCCTCCAGGCTGGAGATTAGGCAGCAGAGGCTCATTAGTTGAAGGCCCCCTCCATGGTTCTCCATGGCAGGCCCCAATGACACGAGGAAGTCTATGGTTTTAAAAGCTTTATTGTCATGGCGGAAAGTGGATGAAGCTGTACCCTGTATCCTCAGGGTGAGCCTGAGGTTAAATACCATTTGTAAGGGGGAGGGTCTGGGAAGGAATGTTTAACTGGCTGTGCCCTCTGGCCTTTAGGTACTTCATTAATATGAAGATCTCTTGAGGCTCTGTGGCCTGTAGTCATGCCCTCTACCTGTGGAGGGGGCTGGTAGGGGTATTGCCCTACGTGACTGAAAGGCGCAGATCAATGGAAGTCTTTGGCCTCATGTCAGGAGTGTGGAGTCTGGGAGCGTGGTGAAATGCATGCTGTCCCTTGCAGGGATACCTGTTGGGTCTCTGGCCATCTGTAGCCAGTGCTTGACCAGAAACCATGCTATCCTTTCACGGTCCCACATCTGTATGTGCATACAGTGTCCTAATGAACTTTGACCCCAATCGGCCCTTTTTGGTCTTTCTCATCCTCAATCTTCCTCATCCTTTATGCTTTCACATCCCTAATGTTTTTTTCTCTCTCCCTTCCAAGCCCTGCTCCATGCCTGAATCTCACACATGGGAGAAAACACCATGTTTGTCTTCATGGAATTGGCTTATTATTCTCGACAGGATGACGTCAAGTTCCACTCACTAAGCTTTAAAAAACATCATTTTATTCTTTATGGTTAAATAAGATTTAATTGCCGATATATACCGCATTTCTTTAGTCATCAGCTGTTGATGTGCACCTGTCTGACTCTATACCTTGCTGATTTTGAGTTTGGAAACATGGCTTTGACTAGCTGCAGTCCTGTGACATTTTAAGCTCTTTCTTCTGTGTCCCTGTAACTTGGCCCAGAAGGCCATCAGCCATTTTCTGAACAGGTAATGCTTTACCTCACGTTCTCACCGACTCCTGTCACCAGTGTCAGGTGACAGAGATAGACACGCAGTCTCTAAAATGACGTCCACCTTATAGATGAGGAAACTGAGTCTTGCAATGGTTAGATTTTCAAGACTTCAAGTAGCAGCAAGGGCTCCAACTCCTTTGCTTTGAACGATGCTTTACTGATGGTGACCCCGTGGGAGGTGCAGGGCTGCCCAGACTAGAATAAGAATGTGCTGTCAAGGTCAAGAGTGAGCATCTGGTCAATTGAAGTACCCATGTGGTCCTAAGGCACCCTTCAGGATGAAGTAGAGGTTTCTGCTCTCCATGGAAGTGGGAAAGGCAGGGTGAAGATGCTTTGTGTAGCTTTGAGAATGTAGCCTGCTCTCTTTTCCTCAGGGAGACAGAGCAGATACTGTTGTCACTAGCGCCTGCAGGCTGGGACTTCCTCCTGTAGCCTTACAAGGCTAGCCTTCCCCCAGGCCCAGTCCCCTTGTACAGTGCCCGGGGCCTGATTGCGTTGGTCTTCTCCCCTGGAGGACCAGCCCCACATCCTCCCATTGTCAGAGCTGATATAGTCCCTCATTAATTTAGACTCGTGTAAATATTTTTGGAAGCATTGCTTTGCTGTCCTGAAGGTTGGTAGGGCTGAGTGTGAGCTGGCTGGGGTCTCACCCGCCTCTTCCTGACCTCCTTCCTGCTTCTGTTGTTTCCTGCCCTCTGCCTCTTGCTGGAGTCCATCATCACAACTAGACAAAGGCCACGGAGCTGTGGGGAGAAAGCTTCCTCTGTAGGGGTTCTTGGGGGCCTGGGAGGGGCAGAGTGGGTGGTCCAGGGACAACTGGGCAAAGCCCTTTCCTTCCCTGGACCCTGCCTTCCTCCCCAGTGAAACCCAATGTGTGGAATAGCTTAGTAGACTCAACCTTTCACCATCAAAGGCCAGTTTGCTTGCTTTCCTGTTCTTCCCTGGTGAGCTCCCTTCAGGGAAGAATTCTGTTTGTCTAACCCACACCATTTATTAAATAATAATGATTCTGTCTTCTCAGTTTTTATTCAAGAAAGGCCTGCTGAGCAGCACGGGAGGAACCAGAGCCACCACATGGATTTGCTAAAACCCAGGCTTGAGCTGCTGGTGTGTGGCATTTAGAGGTTTATCTTGTGACTGTGCCATTTCCAAAAGATTTGATACAATGCTGGTGCTGGCCTCATGCTGTCACTCAACTTAGGAACCAAAAGCCTCAATGGATTTAGGCATCTTTCCTGTTCCAGGTCCCAGGAGCTCAATCTCTATCCACACCATTCGGAGGAAGGCCCTGATCCCTCCCAAGGTTATACACATGGTGGTTATCTGATTCACGTGGGTTTGTTAGAGTTGTCATGGATGGGGTTCTGTGTCAGGAGAGACTTCCAGATTCCTGTGGATCCCATTCTAATCCATCAGACAGGGCTTGGTGCCATGTTTGTAATCTGATCCTGCATTTAGTGCAGGAGAGATCAGTTCACTGTTCCCTTTTGACCTCATTGGAAAGAAAGCCACTTGGTCAGCCGCTGTTGGAGCTGTTGCTACAGTTCCCAGAATCATAGAAAAATAGGTCCAGTGTGTCTTCATGTACAGATAGAGAAACTTGTTGGTGGGGGTAGGGGTGAGAGGTGTGGGGGGTGGGAGTGATTGAGGGGCTTGTTTGGGCTACAAAGACAGCTGACCATTCAAGCTTCAGACAAAGCAAGCTCATCATTCAGGCTTCAGCTAGGATGCCAGAGACCCCCACAGACTATGCTTGCTCAAACTACAAGCTTTCATTTACTCTCTGCACTATTACCCCAGCTTAACTCTCTTTCTGTTGTTTATCAGGTCCCCAGTGCTCTGCCTTCGCTCACCAATCACTTCCTCACCCCTAGCAAGTGCAGGGGATCAGAGACACAACCTTAATTATTTACATTATGTGCTCAGTCAACAAACACTTGCAGAGTGAGTGGATGAATAGCCAGGAGGGGATTGGAACTCATATCCCTGGGTCTCAGGCTGCTGCATTATTTCTATCCTTCCTGTCCAGGGTGCTCAAGGCACCTAGAGAGTTTGAAATAGGGTCATGAAGTTGGAAGTAGTACCAAATGGTGGAATGAGTTAGGGCAGGGGCAGTAGCAGGGACGTCAGAGCGGGGTGGAGTGGAGTAGGGGGAGATTTGGCTTTAATCGCTAAAGATGACCATTTGGTTTTGGTCAGATAAGGAGTAGGGCTGGGGTGGTACTGCAGTGCGGTGTCTGAAGACAATCACAGTTCGGAAGCTGGAGCCTGGAGCGAGGCAGGTAGCTAAATTTCAGCTACATCCCTGTTCCTACCTATCTCCCCTCCAATCCCCAGCTTCTTCAGATGACAAATCAGCTGTTAGGGACACAGCTGTGGCTGCCTCTTGGTGGGGAGGGGGACAGAGAGAGGAAGAGGGAGAGGGAGAGGGAGAGGGAGAGGGAGAGGGAGAGGGAGAGGGAGAGGGAGAGGGAGAGCAAGGGAGCGCTGGGGACAAGCCTGTTACCCTGGGTGAGTTTCCAAGCTGCAGAGTTCAAAGCAGACCTGTGAAGTCAGGGGCAGAGGGAGAGCTAGGAGGGGAGGAGGTGAGAAGTCAGTGAGGGGCAGGGAAAGGCTACACTTCTACTTTGATGTCCCAACACAGAGCTCGAGCCAGGTCTGGGTGGTGTCCCCGCAGATGGTTTTAGCTTTCCTCCTCAACTCAAAGCTTTAGAGAGAGCCAATTAACCACACTTTCCTGTCCTTTAGGCAGGATGTTTATCTAGTCCTCTGAAACTATGACATAGCTGTGTGAGTCCAGGGCATACTCTTACCTCACTGTATATAAGAAAGCATATTCCCCTACACATGTAAATACATATACCCATTTATTTCACATGCAAGCAAGGCACACCCTTGCACACATAGTGCCCATCATAGCTGCAGTCTGTTCACCAAGTATCCCTAGACTTCACATCTAAGTGGCCTGACATCGAGTATAAAGCCTGCTCTCATTATGTGCCCATCACAGACAAAGCTGTCTTTGTTTTCGAGATAAGGAGTCCGCCTGTGGGCAAGGTTGGGGAAGACTTCTGAACCCAGCTCTAGAATTTTCACTCTGCCAGCAATTTTGTCTCTTCTCAAACAGCATGGAACAGGTCCAAGACACTTTTCTGCCAGAAACTGTTTATCTCTGACTTGTCACAATACCTGGCAGAAATTACCTAGGAGAGAGAAGTTCCCTAGGAAACCTGCCTGTTCCTCTTCTAGGCCAACCAGCCCTGGAGACTCTGGCTAACAACCCTGCCTTACTTAGCCTTACTCTGCTTTACCACATGGCTGCAAGTAGATTACTTTGGATGAGTTTTGCAAAAAGTTGCCCATGCTATTACAGTAGAATGGTCCTGAGGTAAAGACCTAAGTTATCGCCAGCTCTCTAAGCACACCTCTAATGATTTCATTCAACAACCATTTATTAGGGGCAAAACAGAGAGGTTGGATACAGACAGATATCAGTCCCAGGGCTGGGGTATGTGTAGCCTCTGAGTCTTGGGGCACATTAGGCTGGTCTGTATCCTCAGTTCTGTTTACCAATCTCACATCTTCTGTGATGGATAGTGTGGTGGCAGACAGCACCAAGTTGGGTGAGGAGTGAGCCTGGCTGTCAATGTTGGGATCACTCAGGCCATCTGGCTCCAGCTTGCTCTAGGCTGGAGTCTGGATCTTATCAGCATCCCACCATTCCAGGCATAGATCACTGACCCCTTGTCCCATCCAGGCTCCCAATTCCCTTCCTTTTCAATTGAGACAGAGAATTAAGGAAATGCATCCATATTTTCTCCTATGGAGAACTCTGGGTTTGCACCTGGCTTGGAATCCAGGCAGGACAGCTGGGGGAGATAGACAGGAAGTCGATTTCAAGGATATTGAAGCTTTCATGTTTCCTTCCCTCTGTGTCCTCAGTTACCCAGGGTTGCTTCTAGATCTTTCTGGAAGCGAAAAAGAAAAAGAAAAGAAAAGAAAAGAAAAGAAAAGAAAAGAAAAGTGTGTGATGTCAGCATTAGTGTCTGTCATGGAATGGCTACAGCACAAGTGTTTACTGTCTATACTCATCTGGAGAAAATTACCCCCTGCCAACTATGTGGTCCCTTCTGATAGGCAAAGGGATCTGCAGAGGCTGACAGTTAACCATTTCTACTCCACCACACTGTCATTCTGCCACCTGTTCAGAAGAGGCAAGTGGGCTTGCATACTCTCAGGTTGATGAAGCCCCAGCTCCAGGCAGAATTGAGTGTGATGACTACTGTTCTGTAGAAGGACAAAGTTCTAGAGGCAGAACCATGTTATCTTTTCAATTAGCACAGCCAACCATCTGGCAGTGGTAGATACATAAATCACAGCTCTCCTAGCATTCTCCCGTATCTGTATAATGTTTAACATGTGACAGTTCCATTTTTTAAAGGGCTGAAGGACTTTATTTAGTGGTTGAGAGAACAAGTTACTGTATCTATCTTATGTCTCAGTTTTCTCATCTTTCAGCTGAGGCTAAATAAGAGTTTAAGGTCTGTCTCTCTCTCTCTCTCTCTCTCTCTCTCTCTCTCTCTCTCTCTGTGTGTGTGTGTGTGTGTGTGTGTGTGTGTGTGTGTTTATGATGTGTGTGTGCAGGTGTACTCACCTGTGCATATGAAAGCCAGAGTTAGTTATTAGGATGTTAGTCTCAATGGTTTCTCTATTTCTTGATTAGGGTCTGTCATTGAACTTGGACTTGATTGCCTTGGCTAAGCTGGCTCCCTGTCTCTGCTCTTATACTGGATTACAGATGCATGCCATCTTTCCTACTTTTATGTGTGTACTGGGTATATGATCTCAGGTCCTCATGCCATCTCCTTGCCTCTTCCTCACATTGTTTTACTGATTGACAGAGACAGTAAAACATACAGAAGGATGCCTGACACTCAGTATGTGAACAATGTATAGTGCTCAAGAAACCCAGACAGTGGCTCTTAGGAACTTTCTCATCTTTCTTTCCACCCATCTTTTCTGCATTCCTCCCTTATATCCTAAGACTTTCACCGTGGTTATTATTATTATTTTTTGTTCTTTGCATTTTCTGGTTTCCTTGTCTGTATATCCTCTGTTTCTTCTACTTCCTGTTCTCAGGAAGCTCTTCCTGTTCAAAACCTACCAACTGGAGATGCTACAATCTGCTTTACTTACCTCGGTTTATATTTTGATATGGGTGTTAATGCCTTGAACTCATTTCTGCCTCAAACTTTGTTTCTGCCTCTCAGTTGTTGGGATTATAGGCTTGTACTAACTTGCCTGGTATCTAGAATACATTTCTTTTTAAAATGGAATTAATTCCTCATGTTAATCAATCTGATATTTTCTCATGAGCATTCAGAATTAGACATTGTCTTGAAAAATCTTGAGGTATGGGAATGCTGGTCCACATTTCTGCATAGCAACCAGAGACCAGAACTGAGGAGGCCTTCTGTCTTATTTGAGACAAAGTCTCATTGTATTGCTTAGGTTGTCCCCAAACTTTTGGATGCAAGTGATCCTCCAACCTCAGCCTTTAATGTAGCTGGTACTACATGTACTGTGCCTGTCCTTTGATAGACAAACTCTACTTAGTCACAGTCTCTGACTCCCTGTTATCACAAACTGGCCGCTTTGCCTGAATACATGCTTAACTTATCCATGCAGGTATCTGGATTTGTCTACTTGAAGATTCCTGGGGATCTTTACTGACAAACCCTCCTTCCATGAAGTGGTTATCAGCTCTGTAAGCCTTTGCCTTGGATAACTAAGGCTCACCTAGTTTGGGCCCATATCATTCTGCCCCAACATTTCCCCTCCCTCTCTCCCACTCCTCTCTTCCTTCCTCTTCCTTCCTTTCCTCCTTTCTGTCTTCCAACCCCAGGCCCCAATGGGGAGGTGGGGAGTGGAGTGGGGCATGAATCCAGGGCTTCACATTTTACTATTAAGCTAAGCTTGTAATCTTCTTGCCCAAATTCAGGTAGCTTCCCTCACTTTTGGGAGGTGAAATAAAAAGAATGCACTTAAAAAAAAAAAAAAAGAAGATGAAGAAGAAGAAGAAGAAGAAGAAGAAGAAGAAGAAGAAGAAAGAAAGAAAGAAAGAAAGAAAGAAAGGAAGAAAGAAAGAAAAGAAAAAAAAGAAAAGAAAATCTTATCTTGTGCATCCTTCCTCTTCCTGCAGAGGCTCCAGGAACTGGGCCAGATGGGAGGGTGACTACAACATCTGTTGGGGGGGGGGTGCTTCTTTTTCTGCATCCTCCTCTAACTTAACTTCCTGACCCTATGTGGTCTTAGGAAACCTCTTGGCCCATGGGTACTGGTAAGAACCTGAGAAACTTAAGTTCATACTCTAACCACATAGTAATTCAGACATTTATTCTTCTCCTTGTCTTCCTCCTTTTCCTAATTTGTCCATTTACTTATTTACTCGCCAATCAGAGATCCCTGAAGACACACTAGAACTGTGTTCTATATGTGCTTAGAGAAAAAGAAAAGTAAACAATCAACCATAACAAAATTTACCCGGTGATCTTTGTCTTGAACCACTTATCTTAAGCCTCAGTTTCCCCATAGATTTAATGAGGTGGATAGAAGATATTTTGTTTCTTTCATCCTGTGACTCTGCCAACCAACTTTCTAACACTACTACCTGCAAACTACAAACCCTGGTCTGCCAGCAGCTTATGAACTATAAGGAAATTTCATAGTGGTTTTGTCTGCAAAATGCCAAAGTTCTCAGAAACAGGTTTGAAGCCAATGTGTAGAGAGGAAGGAACAAAGTGCAGGGAATCCCAGGGTCTCATCTGGGTGGGGGTGGGGTGGGAGTGCAGGGTCAGCAGGGATCATCCAGATGCTGGGACACTCCTGTGAAATATCACACCCTCTCTGCCCGGTGCTTGTCCTGGATTCAGGTCAAACTGGATTTCAATCTGCATAATTTGTCCCATTTAGAAGGGTTGGGAGAGGGTGAGAACAGGAGGGTGAAGACTGAGGAGGGGGATAGATACCCCTCCCCCGCTAAAAGGCAGGCATGAAGTGGTGGCCAGAGGAAACCAGAGTGAAGAGTCTGGAGTGAAGGCTGGTAGCAGCTAGAGAGAGGAGGTGGGACCAGGAGGAGCAGCAGGCTTGCAAAGCACAGATAATTGTCAGCCCAGCCCAGTAGGGGTCAATTTAGTCTACTTACCCGGTGGCAAGAAGAAAAAAAAAAGTGGGCAGTGACTTAAAGATCTTAAGACTCACTAGAGAGGGAGGGGTTAGCCTGGGGGTGGGAGGAGGGAGTGCTGAGTTTAGGAGGAGACAGAGACTCAGGAGGGTGCAAGGAAGTGTCTTAGCAGAGCTGGGCTAGGACGGGAAGGTAGAGGGGAGCCGCCTGAGAAGCACGCCCTGCAGGGTCTGAGCTCCCAGAGGGGCTAGTTCTGCATGCCGGGAAGGGCTCTAAGCACCTTCAGACCTCTTACTCTGAGGTTCAAGCCAAACCTTCACGGTGCTTGCTGAGTTGGTGACCTAACTCTGGAACTGGTGTACCTGGGACTCGCTGCCCAGCTCCATTCACCACCATGGAAGATGATGGTTACAACTACTATGGGGCTGACAACCAGTCTGAATGTGACTACGCAGACTGGACGCCCTCTGGAGCTCTCATCCCCGCCATCTACATTCTGGTTTTCCTTCTAGGCACCACGGGCAATGGCCTGGTGCTCTGGACCGTGTTTCGGAGCAGCCGCGAAAAGAGACGCTCAGCTGACATCTTCATTGCCAGCCTGGCAGTGGCTGACTTGACCTTTGTGGTGACTTTGCCACTGTGGGCCACTTATACCTACCGGGAGTTTGACTGGCCTTTTGGAACCTTCTCTTGCAAGCTCAGCAGCTACCTCATCTTTGTCAACATGTACGCCAGTGTCTTTTGCCTCACCGGCCTCAGCTTTGACCGGTACCTGGCCATTGTCAGGCCAGTGGCCAATGCTCGATTAAGGTTGCGAGTCAGCGGGGCCGTGGCCACAGCAGTCCTGTGGGTGCTGGCTGCCCTTCTAGCGGTGCCTGTCATGGTGTTCCGTTCCACAGACATCCCAGAAAACGGCACCAAGATCCAGTGCTACATGGACTACTCTATGGTGGCCACTTCAAACTCAGAGTGGGCCTGGGAGGTGGGCCTTGGAGTGTCCTCCACTGCTGTGGGCTTTGTGGTGCCCTTCACCATCATGCTGACATGTTATTTCTTCATTGCCCAAACCATTGCTGGCCATTTCCGAAAGGAGCGCATTGAGGGCCTGCGGAAGAGGCGCCGGCTGCTCAGCATCATCGTGGTGCTGGTGGTGACCTTTGCCCTGTGCTGGATGCCTTACCACCTGGTGAAGACTCTCTACATGCTGGGCAATTTGCTGCACTGGCCTTGTGACTTTGACAGCTTCCTCATGAATGTCTTTCCCTATTGCACCTGTATCAGTTACGTCAACAGCTGCCTCAACCCTTTCCTCTATGCCTTCTTCGACCCCCGATTTCGTCAAGCCTGCACCTCCATGCTCTGCTGTGATCAGAGCCGGTGCAGAGGCACCCCTCACAGCAGCAGTGCCGAGAAGTCAGCCAGTTATTCTTCTGGGCACAGTCAGGGCCCTGGCCCCAACATGGGAAAGGGGGGAGAGCAGATGCACGAGAAATCAATTCCTTATAGTCAAGAAACCCTTGTGGACTAGGGCTGAGACCAGAGGGAAGCTTGGTGCCTCAGGTCTCACCCAAACTTTAGCCTTACGCTCTGAGAACCAGGTAGCATGGCTGTACCTTCTCCCTGACTCCTCACTCTGTTCTCTGCCCACCTCCGAGCTCTGCCTTGCCCCTCTCTTCTCAGACGTTTGTGGTTTAGTGCAAACAGCTCAGCTCTACAATATTTCTGAGGTTGACCTTGCACAAGTCTCTTAACTTCTTTAAACTTCAGTTTCTTTGTTTGTAATAAGTGGAGGTAGGTTATATGGACCCTGAAGTGTTGAAGTGTGAGTCCTGACGGATTTGCTTCTTTTGGCTGCCCCCTCCCCCCAGGTCTCTGTCCCCCCCACCCCAGGTCTCTGTCCCCCCCCAGGTCTCTGTCCCCCCCCCAGTTCTCTGTCCCCCCCCCCGCCCCGTCTCTAGCCCCTCCTTTTTGTTTCCTCTGCTGCAGAAATTGTTTCTGTCAACTACTCACTTCCTAGATCTAACCCTTTCTCTTCTAGTCGGTTTCTCCCAGTCAAACATTTCTGCCTGTACCCCAGCGCCTTCTTCCCTGCTGGGCTCTGAAGGGTTAAGACTTCTGAACCTTGAAGGGTAACTTATCCTTTGAGTTTTTATCCTGTTTTCTGAGAGTCAGAGGGTGGCTGTATATAGGCAAAGAATTAGTGCTCTGGTCCCCAAAGCTGGGAGCTCTGGACCTTTCCAAAAAGTTGGATCAGTTCATTGTTGGTCCAGACACTAGGGCTAGACGGATTTTTTGAATAGAGATTTCTCTTTGACAGAGTCTCTGTGATGCTTAGTGGAGAACGCATCCTACCAATAACCCAGTATCCTTCCCATCATTTTTTAAAAATTGTCTGTGAGGATTGCAAGGCAACAGGGCTGAAGAAGCTGTGGATTGTCCCGTCCCTATGAAGGGGAAGTTGGAAAGGGAAAAACAGAGAAAGGGTCAGAGGGGAATCTGTGTTCAGTCTGTATGCTGCTTGCTTCCTCTCCCCCAATGCTCATCTTTCCACCTCCTACAGAACTGTGAACTGTAGAGCAGATCTTTCTCCTGTCTCCTCCCCCACCCCACTGTATCTATAGGTTTTGGTGCTACTTGGAACCAAGAGTTGTTAGATAAGGCTATTTGCTTTTTGTCTATATGGGTATATATACCGCCCCCCCCCACACAAGAGTATCACATAAACTTCATTGATGAAGGACTGGGGTGACCCCCCCACTCACTTTCCCCTGTGCTTCTGTAGGTCTCACAATCCACTTGGGAAAGAATGGACATATGGAGGACATAGGGAGTGTAGAATAGATATGGGTCCACCCCCACTGGATTTGGGGAACTCCGACGGCTGGTCCGTATTTCCGTATTTAGGAAAGAGGTGTATGTTTGTGCTAGGCTTTCTGTAGGGAGCTGTTTCCTCAGTAGCATCTGGTCCTAAGGCTGGAGAAGTCTGGAGCTGGGCCCCAGTTCCTCTTCCAGTTCCACAGTGGAAAGTCCAGACTTACAGACTGTAGCACGGCCCTTCTCGCGCCCTCCCTGCCTCTGACTTATTTCTCACCCCTCTCACTCTCTTCAGGGGTTTGTAGTCCTCTTCCTAAGGACGTTTGTTCTCCTTTCCATCAGGACTGAGCCTCTTGGCTTCTCTGGCTCCTTTAGCAGGGAGTAATGTTGGAAAAGTGGGACTGGAGCCGCTGTGTGGGTCTTAAGGACAGAATTAATAGTGGGGCCTTTGTAAGCTGGAAATGGGTGTGCGTATTCCGGGTTTTGTTCTTGGAGAGCTCTGGAAACCGAGGACAAGACATATGCCATGGAAACAGGAAGAGCCTGGCTCGATGCAGTTGGACCATCACCGGCAGAGATCCTGCTCCTGGGGCAGAAAAGGGGATTGTGATGGTGGGGGATGGAGAAAACAGCTTTTTTTAGCTGAGCTCT
Source organism: Arvicanthis niloticus (assembly GCF_011762505.2). Lineage (NCBI taxonomy): Eukaryota > Metazoa > Chordata > Mammalia > Rodentia > Muridae > Arvicanthis > Arvicanthis niloticus. The sequence goes on from NC_047659.1 coordinate 59,830,608, forward strand.
GCATGTCTCAGGCCAGAAACTTTCACACAGCTACTTTCTCTGCCAGGCCATCCTCAAAGCAGCCAGAACAAGCTGCAGGAGGCTTCTGGGAGACAGGAAACTCAACCATGGCATGGGACAGATAGCAGAGGAGGCAGCCTCTTTTCCCCACCCCCACCCCTTCTTCAGAATGCGCTTTTTTTTTTTTTCTGATCTTGTTAGTCACTGTGGTTCATCAAATAAAATTGTTTTGTGTAGCTGTTGTATCCAAAGCCTCCTCATTTGAAAGTACCTTGAGAGAAGTGTGAGAACCTGCAGTTGTGACTATTTCAGTAGAGGTGAGAGGGTGTATGGGAGGGGGGGCATCAGTGGGAGCCAAAGAGGGAGAATCTTCTGGAAAACCTGAAACGGGGCTGAAAGGAGAAACAGGCACCAGACAAGTGTAAAGATGGGTCTGGGAATGGACAGGGCATTGTAAGCCTCCTGCCGTGAAAACCACAGAACAATGGACACACATTTTGGAGAATACAGCACAGGTATATCTGGGGTAAAACAATATCAGTTACTTACTTCTCTCTGTCCATTAACTCATCTATCCTTCCCCACCTCCCTTTATCACTGTCTCCTACTGACTCAACCATTCACCTCTGTTAATTCGTTATCACTTGCTGATTGATTGCTTCACTCATCACCACAGTTTCTTTAAGTCAGATATTTGAAGCTCTGTTCTCCAATGGGAGCCACTCTGATAATCTTGAAAATGCCCGTTCCTGGATGTCACTCCAGACCTATGGAGTCAGAATCTCCTAGATCCATTCTAGGTGTTTACAGGTGCTAAAAACAGCCCAGGTGGTTCAGAGGGAAGGCGAGGCCTAAGGATACCTCATCTAGCTATAGTCTTCCTGAATTAAAGCAGGCACACAGACAAGAGAGTTGGGATCAAGAAAGATGACAATCTATTTGGAAGAGGCTGGACTGATCTTTGTGGAGGAAATATTAGGTTTAGATGTTCTTCAAAGAAGGCCTCTCTGGGGCCAATAATTTTGCAGATGACATAAAAACAGTCACCAGAGAGGGGAGGTGGGGGGAGGGGAGACTAATTGTAGCAGGAACTCATATTTATCCAGTTTTACAAGTGTGCTAAAAATTTTCCAGGCATTGTCTTGCAACCTTCCTCTGAGAGGGGCACTGTGCCACACTTTGCTGATAAGAAATCTGAGACACAGAGATTAGCAGTATCTCCTGACCACAGACTGCTGTGGGAAAGAGCTAGGCCTAGTGTCATGAATCTAACTCCAAAGCCCATAGTCTTGACCATGGGATGCTGTTGCCTCCCCCAAAGTACAGATGAGGCAGCACCAGATGGTTGGGAAGGAAAATGTAATCTCATCTGCAAGATGCCAGGTACACATGGAGACCAGGCAGGATAGGAAGTGCCAGGGAAGGGTGGGGATGCTCGAGACAGACAGATGGGGAGAGATAGAGAGACAGAGACAGGATATGCAAAAGAGATGGTAACAGACAGAACAAGGAGAGAGAGAGAGAGAGAGAGAGAGAGAGAGAGAGAGAGAGAGAGAGAGAGAGGAGAAAGGAGGAGAGGGACAGAGAGGTCACAGGGAGAGGAAGGCATACAGAAGTAGGGACAGGGTACAATGGGGACAATGATCCCCTTTTCTTCTTCAAAGAGAAAAGCTATCAGGAATTTATGACTATAACAAGGAGCTGGGTTTTTTCTTTTCTTTTTCATATTAATACTATTAAAAAGTCTCCTGAGAAATTTGTTAAGTTGCCCAGAATATTATAAAATTATGAAGTACTTAATGGTTTAGTTGTTCACACCTTACTTCGTTTATATACCAAGTGCTGGATAGGATCAGGGGACAGACTTCTGGGGCTCACAGGTTGCTGGTGGAGACAGTGCCAGAAAAGATGACAGCCAGAGGGTCAGCTCTGAGAGAGGGAAGGCTTGCAGTGCTCTGGGGATCCATCCTGGGGCTGCAGAATGAGAGATGTCCGAGCATGCCGGGAACCTGGTTTGTGGAGTGTGGTTGGTGAGCTGTTAATGAATATTTGGGCAGAGGAAATTCCCAGGGATAATGTAGAACACAGGCCCTCTGAGGAGCTGGAAAGGGCCTGCATCCTGACTTCATGTATGACCCCTCCAAGTTTGGGAGGTTGGCTGGTCAGAGAAAAACTTGTCTGATTTTCAAAGCATGGATGCCAGAAAGACTGGGAGCTAGGGCTAAAATATGGGTCCTTATATAAATTGGGGATGGAGAACAAACATTTAAAATTTTTTGTTTTATTGACTTGAGGCTTTGTGTGTCAGATATGAGCTGTCTTTCTCTGGTCATCTACCAGGGTACATTAACCAAGAACTGAGGAATTCTGGGCCATCTTATTCTGGTAATGTTGAAAAAAGAGTTCAAGAGGAGGCAGATGGCTTTGTTAAAAACCTCACCTCTGGAAGCCGGGGTGAAATCCCCCATAAAGATCTAGATTAGCTGGCTGCTCTATCTAAGTGCCGGTGAGTTGACAGCTTGTAAGTCTTGATCCAAAGGGTATAGTATAGTTTTTCAAAGAGGACTTTGAAACATTGAGTAGAATCTCATGATTCCTATGTAAAGTTAGAGTGTTAAAATGTTAGAGCCTTAGCTAGGTGTGGTGGCATATGCTTTTTATTCTGGCACCTGGGAGGCAGAGGCAGGTGGATGTAGGTGAAGGCCATTCTTGTCTACATAGTGAGTTCTAGGTCAACCCAGGGCTAAATAGTGAGACCTTGTCTTAAAAATAATTGACAGTACACACGTACACACACACACACACACACACACACACACACACACAGACACACACACAGACACACGTGTATATACAAATTTTACACACATATATATATATACATATATATATATAAAACTATGGCAACATAGAATGGACTGAAAACATGTATATACGTATAAATAAATGTATTTATTATAGTATAGTATATTTATTATAGTATATTTATTATAGTATAGTATATATATTTATTATAGTATAGTATATATAAATATATACATATTTTTAGTTCATTCTGTATTGCTATAGTAAAACACTCTAAGCTGCTTAATTTGTAAAGGAAATAGACTTGTATAGATAGATCATGGTTGTGGAGGCCCAAGAATATGATGCTGGCATTTACTTGTCTTTTTGTGAAACATTTAGTTGGTCTTTTTGTGAATTGTTTTATCAGTTCATAGTGGCGAAATAGAAGAGGGATATCTCATATTAAGAAAGGTCAAAATACAAGGAGTACCCTTTCTATATATCAACCCACTTTCCTAGTAACCAGTCTAATTCTACAAGATAGAAGTTGCTCTTCTTATTAATATAAAAGTGAGATTAATATTTTTACTCTCATAGGCATTGCACCTGTATAACACATTTAGGAATACAAGGCTTAGACCCAATCCTTCTTTAACTTTTCTAACTGATTTGAGATGGTTAGCCTGTGAGTTAAGGGCCTATAACAAATTCATGGCTTTGAATTTATTATTAGGGTGTTTTCTATATTTTATTTAGAAATAGCTGAGAGGAATTAACCTACAACAGTCCAGATTGCCTTACATGGATAGTTGTTTTCAAAACATCAGAAGTCCATAGAATTGACATTACAAACATTTCTGTATCAATGTTCATTTTGATTAGAGACCTGTCTGCTCCTGACAGCTTCCTGTCTTGGATTCTAAGAAGAAATTGAGCATCTTTGGAGTTACTCCAGTTGTGGTGAGATATCCACTAGGCAAGAATTGCCTCTTTCCATCTACAGACAAATCACTGTCCAGAAAAGGACACACTTGTAGAATAGTTGACTGATTATATCTGCCAAGACAGAGTAATCAGCCCTTAATAATTCTGCATCACTGGCCGAGCAGTGGTGGCACACACCTTTAATCCCAGCACTTGGGAGGCAGAGGCAGGCGGATTTCTGAGTTCGAGGCCAGCCTGGTCTACAGAGTGAGTTCCAGGACAGCCAGGGCTATACAGAGAAACCCTGTCTTGAAAAACAAAAAAAACAAAACAAAAAAAAAACCCCAAAAAAACCAAAAAACAAACAAACAACCCCCCCCAAAAAAACCAAACCAAACCAAACCAAACAAACAAACAAAAACTGCATCACTAGGTCTGTCAGATGATCCTGGGCCAGAAGGCTGAAGATCAGATGCGCCATCGTTTTGTAGTATAGGGACTGTCCAGTTGTTCAGTGGTCTCTATATATTGCCTAAGTTTTAGAAGCTATACTTTGTGCTTCCCATAATTTCAGTTAACTCACTCATTCTGGATTTCTGACGGGGTTGAAGACTTAAAGTCTTATAGCCAATCCCGGCTATTTACTTTGAGATAAAAGATTTGAGAGGATGGTTTTCAGATGACATTCATTCTAAAGCCAAGAAAAAAGCCAGGTTCAGAACCAAGTCTTTTATTTAGGAGAGATGACAGAGGTTCTGCTTAGTCAACAAAATGATGGACTGGGTATTAGGTCTATCTTGCACCTTACTGACATAAATTGGCATAGTTATGCTCTAACTGTATTTTGAGAGAAAAGTTTTATTTTAACAGGAAGGGTGATATGTAGGAGGAGCTAAGGTGGGAGGAGTAAGGAGAAGAAGAGGAGGAGTAAAAAGAGGAGGAGGAGAGGAGGAGCTAGGTGATGAAAGAGAGAGACAGAGAGAGAGAGAGAGGGAGAGAGAGAGGAGAGAGAGAGGAGAGAGAGGAGAGAGAGAGAGAGAGAGAGAGAGAGAGAGAGAGAGAGAGAGAGAGAGAGAGATGTCTCTGCCAGTCAAAGATAGTTGGTATATCTAGATTGGGTATTGGGTTACACTTCTGATTGTATGGGCATCTTGTTATTGAGCATTACCAAACTTATAAAGCCTTTGATTAACATTAAAAAAAATTGTATAAAAGCAAAAAGGAGAAGGCGGGATGGGATAGGGTTTTCTAGGGAGGGGAAATGGGGAAAGGGGATGGCATCTGAAATGTAAATATCCAATAAAAAATAAATTAAAAAAAAAGTTGCTCCCAGAAAACCTAGTCCAGTCTCAAGGGATCTTACCTAATTTCTTGAAAAAGATACTCGCCCATTCATAATGGTAATGCTCCTATGAACTTCTCAAAGACTCAATGTAAGCTTTGCCAGGAATCAAGTATGTTTAAACCCTATTATAGCACATTCATTCAAGACATCTTTATCTAGGACTGGCTTAAGAGATAAGGATAAGTGGTCAACCAGGCATCACCCTGATCTGTGGAACAATTTGAAAGGCTGTTTGCTTTCATTTTCTTTATTGACAGATAGGTGACTTAAGGCCCATCGAGAGAGAAAGGAGAATAATTTACACATGATCCCACTGTGGGAAAGTGGCAAGGCTGTGATTAGAACTCAGGTTTTTTGCTGTTAGGCAAGAGCATGTTCAGGCTTGTGAAGGAGATCTTTTTTTTTTAAACAATACATAAAGCAAGTGAAGTCAGACCAAAGATGAACTCCTGCCTGGGATGGGAGAGATGCTCGCTGGTTATCTAAAGTTTTGTTAAATCTTTTGTTTGAGAAGAGCTTCAGATTCACAGGATAACTGCTGATTTAGTACAGAGAGCTCTTGTACATTACACACCCAATTTCCCTTATAATTAATGTCTTACATTAGCATGATATACTTGTCATAGTTAATGAACCATGTTGGTACATTACTGTTAATTAATGCTCATTCTTCACTTAGGTTTTCTTACTTAAGAAAGGAAAAAAGAAGGGAGGAAAAAAAAATCAAACCAAAAAACCAACCCAACCTTAATGTACTTTTCCAGTTCTAGAATCTGAAGTGGCAATTCAGTCATCATATCGTTTAAGGTTCTTGTAGATCTGGAAGCTTCTCAGATACTGTATTTGATGCCTTTAAGAAATACTGGTCAGGTATTTTGTTCTATGGCTCTTTGTAAAGCAAATACCTTTTTAAAATCTCCATTTGCTAGGCATATGCTAGGTGATGAGTAAAAAATCACTGAATAATACTCAAACCATTCATGCTCTTTTTGGAGTTTGTAAAAGACTAATAATGGGTAGTCAGTGTCACTGCAGGAAAATCACAGGATGCTGTGGAGGCAAACATGTCTTCTCTCTCTCCCAGGGAGGACTTACAAGTTAGAGCTAACATACTGGCTGAAACATGTGTCTACTCAGCTCCACTAGGGTTTAAGTGTCTGGCACGCTTTCTCCTCTAATTCACCACTTTAAGACTCATTTTGTTGCCTAAATAAATGCAAACAGGAGTATGGGAGACAAAAAAAAAAATACTAGTATCTGATGGACACCTCACCCTATTGTCTCATACTGTGTCACTCAAGTGTGTGACACACCTCATGATTGTGTGTCTACCTGAAGCTGCTTTTAGATGTGCCATGGATTTCTTAAACCTGGTCGACACTTCCCATTCAAGCAGAATGCTACTTCTCAGCCCACATGCCCTGGGTATTAGGGAGAAGTCTCTAGGAGAGGCCTGCTTTTATAAAAGCTCCACATCCTTGACCATCCCATCTGCCCCATGGACAGCTGCTCTGGAGCAGGACCGTGTTTACAGATATTTGCTTTCCCACGTTCTGGGATGTAATAGGCACACACAGGCAATTTGCTTAAACAAGTGAACGGCTGGAATGAGAGGTGAGAAGAATTGCTAGTAAAAATTGTTTTTTATTTACAGCAGACAAGTCAATTTTTTTCCCCAAAGAAGCCAGGGAAATAAGGTAAATCAGGAGCCAGGAGAGAAGCAGGGGAATTGGAAACTGGACCTAATTAAACCAAATGGTTTTGTGTCTTGCAGCTGCTCCTGGGTAACACATGATTAGAACAAAGTTGGGTCATGGAGCTGGGGCACTTCTGGTAATTTCCTCTTTATCAATTATTTAAGATTTTCACTCATATAAACATGCATATGTAAATCTGTAAATACATGCATACATATACATTGCACATTGAGCATTTTCCCCCTCAGTTCTCCATTGTTCCTTTGATTGCCTCCCCCTAGTCTCTTTCTGACCCCCTAGACAGTTTTACTTTTATCTTTATGCCAAGTGTACATACACAATCTTATGTGTGTATGTAAAATCCAGGCTATCAGGGAAGCTATCATCTTCGTCTTTCTGGTTTAACTCCCTGAGTATGATTACCCCCAGTGGCCATTTTCTTGCAATCAACATAACTTCTTCTTTGTGGCTGAAAATAATCCTTTGTGTGTCTATATCATACTTTCCTATCCATTCTTCTGTTGCTGGTTCCATAGTTTAGCTGTTGCATGTAGTGCTGCAATAACCTTGATGTGTAAGTGTTTCTGTTACACACAGGACAAACTGTTTTTAGAGAAACCGCCATACTGTCTATATTCTATAGTGGTTGGACTAGTTTACATTCTTACTAGCAGTATATGAGGGTTTATTTTTGTCTCCATCCTCAACAGCATTTGTTACTACTTTTTTTAATGACTATCATTTTCACTATTTCAATATAGCCTTGGTTTCCGTTTCTTTGATGGCTAGTGAAGTTGAACATCTTTCTGAATCCTTACTTCTGAACTCTGTATACCATGGCTTCATAGCGATTAGTTCAGGGTTAATGCTGAAGATTGTATTTTCAAGTCTATTTGATTGGATGAGTGATTGCAAGGCTGGCTGGCTTCCTATCAGTGGCAGCTGGAGCCGGTACTGAGTCAGCCAAGCTGCTGGGAATCCATGTATAGCCACCTTCATAGCGGAAGAACTGCTCTGATGGAGGGGATGTACTGATTGAATGTAAAACAAAATCTTGGACTTCCTCTTCTACAAAACACTCAAGGAAAACCTTCTCTTCCCGTCACTGAAAAATCTGTGTCAGGGTTAAGGGCATTCAAGAAAATTTGGCAATCTTTCTTCTGACTCACAAGTATATCTACAAATTCAAAAGGTCTTCCTGTGTGATGGGGATGAACAGCCTCAGCCGATGACATGGATTGAGACTTTGCCTTAGTTGGCTTCAATCTGGTAGACTGAGGACTTTAGTAGCAGGACTCAATGACCTAGAGTCTAGAGATTGATATCCTAAGGTCTTACGATTGAAGAACATGGAAGTAACCTTTGCTCTTAGGAAAATGGACACACCAATATGGTGGCTAGATGGTTTCCGGCTGGAGACCTGGAAGCCCTCAAGTATTGCTGGGATCCAGCTGGCACTGAGCTCTGTATTGTGGGTGCTGTCAGGCTTTTCAGGGACCCTGGAAGATGGTGATTGTTTGCTGTGATAATAACAAGTTATTTTTATGCTTGAGAAAAGCCACACAGCTTTTACCAAAGGGATGATACAGGCTAGGAAAGGAAGTTGTCTCAGCTATGACCATGCCAGAAGTGATGAAAGAACAATGAGCTGAAACCACAGCATTATGGGACTGGAAGGGATCGCTCCAAGCCTCCTATCTCAATAGAGGAATCAGTGAAGCCCTAGCAGGACAACTATTTGATGAATGAGATTGCTAAGTAGTGTCTGGGATGTCAGGTTGCCTCTTTTCTGTGAAATAGACTGCTTTGGAAGAAATACTCCAAGATAGGTGGCCAACATGGTTTTGATGCTTACAGTTTGTGTTGGAACAACTTAATTTGTCTTCGTAAAAACATGAAATTTGTGTATCTCTTGTGTATTGTGTTAAGAGAGATTAAACTTGAATCTCAGTTCAGCTTTTATTGGGCTGTTTCATCTAGATCATTGATTTCCAAAGTTTTGTGTATGCAGAAGAATCATCAGCAAGTGCTATTAAAATACAGAACACAACTCAATAGATGTGGAGAGTATCTGAAACACCCTCTTTCATTTTTGTTTGCGTGGTCTATAGCTATGCATGTGTATAGATACTCATGTACTTGGAGGCCTGAAGTTGATGTCAAGAATCATCATGGATCACTGTTCAACCATATTTACTGAGGTAGGATCTCTTAGTTAAACCCAGAGCCTGACTGACAATATGACTAGGCTTCTTAGCCAGCTTGCTCTGGGGACCCTTTGTTCCACCTTCCAAGGCTAGAATAACAGGTGGGTTGCCACACTTACCCTGCTTTTATGTGGATCTCCAGAGATCCAGAATTCTAGTCTCATGATTACATGGCAAACTCTTAAGTCACTGAGCCATATCCTTAGCCCTTGAACATTTTATTTCTAAAGAAATTTTATCCATGGTAGAAGCTATTAGTCCTTGGACAACACTCAAAAGATCAAGGAATCAGAGCTCAACACCCATTATCTCCTGTAAAATAGAATAGTAAAAGGAGTTACCTCACAGGATTGTTATGAAGGTCACACAAGGTAATGTTTGCAGTGGCAAGCAGTCTCCTTCACATTAGAGGTAATCAATAGGTTTTAATTTTCTTCCGTTGTTCTCCCCTTGCCTCTCATGTTACAAGGGAAAGTGACTTGATGTACTCCTTTGCACTGTAGAAGGCTTGGAAGACCTCCGCATTTGAAAAAAGGGCATGTGACAGAAAGAAATGCTCAACTTAGGAAATGTGACATTGGCTTTTAATACTTCTTGAATTTAAAATAATTTTTTTATTGTGGTGATAACAAAATAAAGCTAGAAACATTTGACAGAAGTTTGCATATAAATTAATCTGGTCAAAAGTTTGTTGAAAAAAAAAGATCAAAAATAGTGTGCTACATAAATAGTTTTATATTTTAAAAATTCATAGCCTTTCAGATTTGTGTGGGTCTTAGTGTTACTGATTCAGGGAGGCAGGGTAGAAAAAATGTTTGAAATAATTCCAAACTGAAGATCCAGAGAAAAGATTCCTTTCTCAGCACTGCTTTAACTGTCTCCTAGAAAGCTATGAGATCTGCCTCAGTTTCCCATGTATAATATGAAGAGATTGAACAAGATTGGAGGATTACCACTTCCTATTAACTTATCAACAGAGCATGTCTCTTTAGCCAGTGTTTTGAAGGTTCTAGTCTATGACCGATTGCCCTACTTTCTCTGGGCAGGGTATGGTGGAAGGAACATGTGATAGAGAAAAACCACTTAAATCATGGTCAGGAATTAAGGTTCCTTAGTTCCCTTCAATGATACCCCCCCCAGTGTCTTAAATCCCTCTTTCCTAAGTGTTACACTACCCCCCAACAGTGCTACCTGGGTCATCAAGCTTTTAACTCATGGGCAATGGGGAGACACTCAAGATCCAAACTCCAGAAGGTGGAGATAGTCTTTCTCATCTGATGATAGTTCTAGACATGAGTATCTTCCAGAGAGCTGCATTCTGGGCAACTGAACTGGCAAATGTAATTATGAATGACCACTCTTATAGACTGGCATTCTGTGGTACAGAGAATCATTAATGATGAAATCTGAGGCCTTAGAGTTGATGGTGTCTCTTGAAAGATGACCAGGATTTTGGCAAGTTGAATGAGGATCTGGGTGGTAGGAGGCATCCAGACTGACGAGATAGTATGAAGACAGGCAAGAGTGTTGGAAAGGACACAGGGACTGTGAAGAATAGGATAGTTTGTGCTTAAGGTATACCTGCAAGAACGTTAGGTTTTAGACCATTGCAATGGTTCATTCATTACATCTATGAAGTTATTCTGAGAAATCACTTTATGTCATTCACTAGCTATTGAGATTATAATGGAGGTTAAGATAGACCTGGCATGTATGAAACCTAATATTTTCCTAGGAATAGATAATAGGCACATACATAAATGAAGAAATTGGACATCCTGATTTGAAAATGCTATGAAAGAAATAATATTCAAGGTGGAAAATAACACTGAGGGTACATTCAGATTAGGTAGTCCTGCAAGAGCATCTGGGGATATGACCTTAAAGGTTAGAGTGGGCCTGCTATCTGACATGCTGGCTAAGAGAGCAAATGCAGACACTGAAGCAGAAAAGATGTTAGTAGGTTCTAAAGTTAGGACAACTGGAAAGCTAATGGACAGGAAGCCAGGGGGAGGGTGGCATGAAACAAAGTTAGAGAGACAGGTGAGGGCAGGATCACAGGAAACTTTGAAGGCTATGGCAAGTGGAGAAGCTTATTCTAAGGGCAATGAGAAGCTGTCTCACAGGCCTTTGTAAAGAGACTGAATGGAAATGAAGCAGGAGGAAAGTAGAAGCACCAGATGGATGCTACTTCAGAGGCCAGGATGAGCTTGAAGGTGGGTCATGTAAGGGACATCCACAGAGCCCAAGAAGAGAGACAGATTTGAGTCATATTTTTTGATGCAGAACATGTAGTTACTTCTGATGGCTGGGATGCAGGCATATGTGAAATTTATCCAAGGTTTCAGGCTTGAATAACTTGGTAGAAATTGGTATCCATTAGTGAGATGGGTGTGGAGGAAGACTAGGAGAGCGGGTCTGAGAGTGAAAGACAGTGAGAGGGAGGGATGGGGGTGGGGAGAAGCATCCTGAAGGGTGTCTGGACTGGTAATAAAAATCTGAGCATTGTGGAGATAGGGCAGTGAAAAGTGCTAGTGTTGGGTTATTTGAAAATAAGCCAAAAAGCTCTTCCTGGGACTGTGCCACGGACGTCCTTGGTAATCTGGATCAGGGTAGTTACAGCATTGTATTGTTAGAAGGCACATAGAATGGTGTTGGTGGTCTGTAGAGAGAATGGTTGTGGAAACTCTAAGTTTTGGCAGGAAGGGTAGGAAAATGAGCAGTAGGCAAGAAAGTATGTGTGATAAAGGGAAAACTTAAAAACACTAGAAATGCAAAGGCAGATCTATACTAGGAGTGACCTGGGAAAGACCCACCCTACAAACCATAATGAGAGGAACAGGATTATTGAGGGTGATGGTAAAGAGATAATCGGAGGAGAATGGAAGCCATTGTGCATTCCCGACAATAGTTGTGGAACACAGGACCACTGTGAGGATGTAGACTTAGTTAGTGGTACTGGTAAAGAGGACAGCAGCAGAGGGGCACTTGCTGGTGAAGAAGAGGAGGTCATCAGGGATGGGGGGACAAAGAAAGGGTATTGGGTGAATGCGATGGAAATATATTACATACACATGTGAAAGTGTCCTAATGAAACCGGTATTTGATATAATTAATGTATGTGAAAATAACTAGAAGCTCAATACAAAAAAAAAAAAAAAAAAAAAAGAGAAAAATATGACTTTTTGTCTGTTTGTTTGTTTTTGTTTGAGACAAAGTAGCCTTGGCTGTCCTGGAACTTGCTCTTTAGATCAGCCTGGCCTCCAACTCAGAGATCCAACTACTTCTGCCTCTTGGGTGCTGGTATTAAAGGTGTGTACCACCACTGCCTTCCTCGAGACTTCTAATTCTTAAATGAGTTATAATACAAGACCAGCTGTGAACATGGTGAAGTGAGGAGCATGTAGAAAGCTTTGTGGGAATAAATTTTATCCTGGACAATGAAAAAAAAAAAACCCAAAATTTCCAAGAGACGATTTCCCCACATGAGATTGGTGTCCACGAGTTAAAAAATGAAATCACTTAGCCAGGTTGTGTGGGTTTTCTCTGGCAGCATTTAGCTGTAGTGTGATAGGCCTAGAGATGGGGCTGAGCAAATGTTGGAGTTTTCCAAGGTGACTGTGGCAGAGGAGAGAGACTAGAGAATGTTGAGGCAGCTCGCAGAGAGCCATTAAAACGTTTTGCAATGTGTGTAAGGAAGGCAATGTGTGTAAGGAAGGGAGCAGAAGACAGAAGGTCAGTGTGTGATAGGATCAGTGGGTGGTCAAGATAAAGTAAGAAATGGGGGAGGGACCAAGAGTGGAGGACAAAGACAAGGACAGAGCAACAGAGATTCTGGTCCTGTTGTAGTTTACAGTGGTACTGCTGAGTGGGAGACTGTATTGGTCTGAGAAAAGAGGTAGTTGAATGGGAGACATCAAACCAGACTGTGTGTCTGGATGAGTTGCACACACAGATACACAGACGTTTTGAGTTACTGCTAGAAGTGGGCAACAACTATGACTATAACCAGGGGCTAATGTCTTCAGAGCAGTAGAGATGATGGGGTGGGGCAAAGGCCTCCAGCAAGGAGTTGGGCAGACAACAGCTGTGAGTAGGGATGTGACAGGTCTGTTGTAAATGGGGACCCAATTACCTTCCTCTTGGTAGAAACAGGTCCTTCCAGTTTCCCAGGATGCAATATGGAAGTCATGGGCTGGGTTTGACTTACTCTTTAGTTGTGTAGCTTTTGCTTGGAGCATAGCAGAAATATCATATCAATATCTTTAGAGGCTGAGGGAAGACAGGGAAACTGAGGCCCAGAGAAGGGAAAATAACTCAAATGCATAGGGGGCTGGTGGCAACGTTGCAACTAACTCCTGTTTTCTTGACTCAGTGCTTTCAGTTGCACCCTGTAATGGAAGTGGTATTCTGGCAAAGTTTCAAAAATTACAAATTCAAAAATATGTTGTCCCTCAAAGTCATTTCTGTGGGAGGTGACAGACTTCTTTCTAGTGATGCTGCCATTGTTCCAGCCATTTCTGGAAACTCCTTCAGAGAAGTGATCTTTGGAGCCAGCTTCTGAGTCACAAGGACAGCCTACTTGCACTGTCAAGACTTATCGAATGCAGGGGTGGGAAGCGTCTCTTTCTCCAGTGCTGGGTCACAAGAGCACAGAGTGTAACCAAGGAAACAGACACCAGGGGTCTTACTGCAAGACAAATTATTCTCTATCAGTGTGTCCCAGACCTATGAAGACCCAGTCTACTGGGTGGTGGTGGTGGTGATGAGATGTTCCTGTGAGTTTAGTCTGTTCAAGTTTATTTTTGCTATGCTAGCAAGCAGATTTATATCCTTCTTGCATTTTAAACGAAGTCAACAGAACTTCCCCATTATTTATGCAGAAAACGAATGTGACAGAGGATGTCAGGTAGCTCACAGTCTCTAGAGTAATTCTTGAATGATCTGACTGGAATAGAGACATCTCCCTTGTGTTGTGAAGTCCTGGCTGGGATGGGATCCCCATATCCGCCACCATTGCTCTCTCTGAGACTTCAGACATTTAGTGTTCTTCCCCTCTGCTACATAGTTCCTCTGTTCTGCAGTTGAGGAGTTGTGTTCTCCAGTTTCTTTCAAAGTGAATTCTCATGTGTGCATGAATGACAGAGCAGAGTCTCTCAATGGGAGGATGGGAAAGGGCATACCAGTGTGTAACTTGAGAGGTTATGCTTATGTTGTGGGAAGAAGCATATGTCTTTAATCCCAGCACTTTAATCCCAGAGGCAAGGGCAGGTGGATCTCTGGGAATTTGAACTTACTTTCCACAGCAAATTCCAGGCCAGCCAAGAATGTTTAAAAATGAAATAAAATATCTCACATTTTATTTCTTTATTGTGCATGTGGCATATGTGCATGCATGCGTGTGTGCATGTGTGTGTGTGTGTGTGTGTGTGTCTGTGTGTACGGTCACACATATTTACAACACACAAGAACCATAGCACAAGCATGGAGGCCAGATAGCAAGTTGCAGGAGTCAGTTCTCTCCTTCCACCATGTGGGTCCCAGGGACCAAATTCGGGTTGCCAAGCTTGGCAGCAAGTGCCTTTACCTTCTGAGCCATCTCCTTGACTTTTTTTTTTCCAGACTTATGCCTATAGGTTGGAGGAAGCTGCTTCTTGTTGTGTAGTTGTGAGTGGGTTAGAGTCCTTTTTGGATATAGTCCTTATATCTAGTGATATACTTTCATAAAGCATTATCTCCACTTAAGAGATCACAGCATACTTAGGCTTTACAAATGGATGCTTTAAGGTGACACAGAAAGTTATTTCTGTGGGTACCTAGAAACAGATGTCTTTCAAGATCAAAGCTCTTCCCAGAGCATGTGTGTCTATAATGAAAGTGAAGACATTGCCAATGCTAGTCTTCTATGATCCAGAACCATTTCCTTTTAGTTTACACAATACACAAAAAGAAGCTCCAACGGTCCTCTGTGTTTAAGGGAAGCAGTCATCCAGGGCTTACTTGGTGTTGAGGGCCAGATTTGAATCTCAGCTTTAGGGGGAAATGGAATTAGCAGATGACTAAAATATACACTTTGCCTACAAGAATCTCAGTAAGAGATACAGGTCTGTGTTCGTGGAGTACAAGGAACAGGGGAAAAGAACCTTAGAATTTTAAAACCTTATGATCACGTCTTAGGCATTGTGCACAGGCTTTCTCATTAGTAAAGGATCATATGAAAGCTCATGTGGTTGCTTGAAAAGGCCAGTGTGAAGCAGTGGTACAGCTGGTACCTAGAGCATCAGTGGCATTACATGCCACAAGAGCTGTGCTCCCGACACCACACACTCACTATAAGGTGGGCTGGTAGACAATTCTCCTAGATAACAGACATGTCAGATGGAGGTAGAAGAGGATGCCTCAGGTGTTAGAAACAAGATCATTAAAACTATAGTATATTGAGCCTTTTGAGTGAGCCTGTGGTTGGAGATGTGAAAGTAGTGGGGAGGAGGCTGTCAGGGTGCATTGTTGGGGAAGAACTGAGGGGCTTCATGAGCTATACTCAAGCTCTGAACCTTCCATGTTCTCAAAGGCTGGATGGCTGGTGAGGTGTTTTAGAGTAGTGGTTATTCTGGAAATATAAAAGCAGTTGCTTTTTGAGTGATGGGAAGTTTTTGATCTGGAACTGCTCTGGACTTTGGAGCTCCCCACAAATATACTTTGAGAGAAGATGGGCGAGCTGCTTCTTCTACATTCAGCCTGAGGATATACATGGTTAGATACGCAGCAAAACTTAACACCATTACTATTTTAAATAAAAGCCATAGTAATTCCATCTGTTGAACATCTGCTTTTCTCACACACTGCCAGCCCCAAGCCCTCTGAAAAATGTTAAAGAAAAACCATTTTGAAGGCAAAACAGAAGCTCCCCAAATGTTAGAAATATTGTTTGAAGTCATGAGCCATTATCTGGCCTTGGATACAAAGTTACTTTGTCTTATTGTAAAATCTATATTGATTGCACATGCCACATTACTGTATCTCACTGGATTGTCTCTAATTTACTTGCAACTTGGGCCATGAAAATCCTCTATTTATATATCTCTGTATATCTTTCACTGAATCTCAATCCATCATGTATGTATATATGTATAAATATTATCTATATCATTTATCAACTATAAATCTATTATCTCTCTATATCATCTATCTATCATCTATCTATCCATCTATTCTATTAATATATTACTATGTAGATACATTAGTTACTTTCCTTCTTGCTTTGATAAAGTATCTGACAAAAACAACTGGAGGATGGAAGGATTTCTTTAGGTTCACAGTTCAAAGGTACAGTAAGTCCATCATAGTGGGGAAATCATGGCTGCAAGACCACAAAGTAGCTGCTTACATTATGTCTGCAATCAGGAAGCAGAGAGTAAAGAATGCTAGTGTTCAGCTAACTTTGTCCTTTTCAGTCTGGAACTCCAAATGTTGGAATGGTACCTACCACATCTGGAATCTGTCTTCTGACTTCCTAAACCCAAATATACAAACTTCCTCCAAGACATGCCTTTGGGTGACTCTAGATCCTGTTGACAAAAAGTACTGCAATTAAAGCCCCCTAGCATTGTCCTTGTTTGTATATCCATATGTCTATCTAATAGCATGCCAAAACATTTTCTAGTATCTGGGAACCTCTTGTCTTCCTGTCTCCAAATCTCTGTCAGACCCTAGTTATTCTTCTTTCTGAATGGGAAGCTGAAATATGCCTAATTATTGCCATCAAAAGTGTTTTTGGGTGAGATGTTCTGCCAGCAAACCTCAGTCATGCACAGAGAAGAACAGATGCCCCCTCAGCTTGGGACTCAGAAGATAGACTCCTTCAGAATAATGAAGCTGGGCAGCTGACTTAAAAGACATGAGAGAGTGTTTTCAGATCTGGTCTCTTATTACAGATTTCTTTAATCCCCCAGATAGTCTAGAAATCTCTCTATCTCTAATGTATTGTACAATGGTGTACTTGGACACATATAGTGTTAGATTCGGATAAACTCAGTTGGAATGTTAGGCTGTTCTCACCAGTGCTTGGAATGTCTGGTGAACTGTTAAGTGCCTCTGAGCTCCTATTGTTGGCCAAGAAGTTATAGTTATTATACTTACAAGCTTGAGAGGGTGAAATGAAGCTTCTGTAAAATATTGGGCACATGGATGCTTCTCTTTAAACTTGTATTTCCTGGGGTGAAAATGAATTAAGCCTTGGTAGTTATTTTGAAAAGATACATGGACTTAAATCATAATGACACTTTCTATGGCCTAAAATATGTGCAGAAGTGTAGCATAGAAGGGAAAAAGAATGAAGAGGACTTATCAGAAGTAAAGGACAGTGGCTTTGTACATTTTAGGGGAGGTGGGGTCAAGTCCCACCACCACAGCAGCTACAGGAAGGTAAGGGTTGGCTCTCCATGCTGTGTCTGGAAAAGGAGGAATTGAAATCTTTCTTAATACATCCCGTAAAAGGAAAAATGCTCTCCACAGGGGTGACGACTTTATTTGGGTTTCTTGGGGGTAGGAGTCAGCTCACAAGGAACTCCTGGCAGGAAGCTGTTGGTGGCTCCTGGCCAGGCCGGTGCAGCCCTCTGACCTTTTCTCTGGTCTTCAGGAACTTCTGTTTCCCTGGGAGGAGGAAGGCGGGAGGGAGGAGAGGAGGAGCAACTTTAATTTTCCAGAAAAAAATGGCATTCAGGGAACCAAGGTGAGCAGGAAAGCCCCAGGGGTTGTGAGGGCTCTTGGTGGTGTTTGCGGCTCAGCTCAGTGCCTTTTGTTGTTGTTGTTGTTTTTTGTTTTTAAAGAATTACTTATTTTATGTATGCAAGCACACTATAGCTATCTATCTTTAGACAACAGAAGAGGGCATCAGATCCCATTATAGATGATTGTGAACCTCCATGTGGTTTTGGGGAATTGAACTCAAGACCTCTGGAAGAACAGTCAGTGCATCTTTCCAGCTCCTTTTACCCTCTGTTCTTTTGTGCAACTTGAAGTAATTGAGTAATGAAGAATCTTTGAGTGTCTTCCCCCCATTTTACTTTATGCGGCAAACCCCTCAAAAAGAGCAAGTTGGTTTCTCAGAACCAGTAGGTTTTTTTTTTTTTTTTAATCACCTTTCTTTGCTCTCTGATATTCTTTTACGATCCATTTACTTTAGTCTCAGATGGGGTTACTAATAACAACACAAGTCACAGTGGTAGCTAAATGCTGGGTAAGATAGATACTTCTTAGGTCAGAATATTTCATTGGTTTTACCTATGCAGGTACTATTGTGATTAGCTCCATTTCATGGATGAAAAAAATTGAAGGATCAGAAAGATGAATTACAAATTAAGCAGTTGCTTGAAAGTAGTTAGGATTTGAATGTGGGTAGATGGGACGCATGACCTGATAATTTCTTTATAGCTGGATGGCAGTAATGGTGTTTTCTTCTTGTCTTTGTGTCTTCAAGACTGGTGTACAACAGTCAAATTGCTTAGCAGACTTGTTTTTCCCTTTTATATTCCTGTGGGATTTTGTGTGGACATATTTATGAGTATGTGTGTATGTGTGAGTAGATTTGTGGAGGCCAGAGATGAACGGCCAGCATCTTCCTCTCCACCTATTTTTTTTTAATTGATTAACTTATTTCTTTTTTTCTCACATATTATATAGCAACTGCAGTTTCCCCTCCACCCTCTTCTCCTCTCTCTCTCTGAGATCCACTCCTCTTCCATTTCCCTTCAGAAAAAAAGCAGGTCTCCCAGGGATATGAGCCAAATATGGTATAGCAAGTTACAATAAGACTAGGGACAGACCCTCATATCAAAGGCGGATGAGGCAACCCATAGGAGAAAAAGGTCTCAAAGTCCTCAAAGGCAAAAAAGTCAGAGACAGCTCTCACTTCCATCGTTAGGAGTCACACGACGAGACTAACTGGGTCATCTCCCCATCCTTAGAGTGTCTGCTTTTCTGATTTTTTATCTTTTTATTTTTTTGATTTTCATTTGTCAGCTCTGGTTGGGTCTTAGATCTGAGAATCCGTATGTACTCAGTACTCAACTGATTGGTTCAAAAATTAATTTTGATGAATATATAGAAATTGGTTATAGACTCTTGGCATGAATATATACCTTTCTTGCCCTACAAAATATGACCAGATATGGTCATTTTACCTTTTTCCAGTACACTAAAGAGACCTGCAGGACTGAACCAGTTTGTGTCAGGCAGTATAGTATTTGCCGTCTCACAGTCACTGCAGTTACCTTGGGGGAGTCGCTGTATTATTACATATTATGTATTATGATGACTGCATAACAGACGGAATTTATAGTTGCTATCATTGAATGTCAGATTAGGCAGTTGGAGAGTTACAACCTGAGACCCCTATGTCAAGTTAACTTTCAGGTAGGATAACCTTTATTAAAGGAGAAATAGGTTTGCACTGCATTCTCCATGCTGGGGTGAGATTTGGTGGTAGAAGAGCATGGTCTCCTTATTTCTTACTAGAGATAAACAATGAATCAGACTTTGTAGGGATCTGGAAGGCATCGATTCAATGGGCTTGAGCTGATGAGCCTCTGTGTTTCCCCACTAAGGACCTCAGAAATATCTGGTCTACCCAGCCCTGTGGATTGGGAACTAATCCCTAGCTTACTTTATTTGCTAAAACATTAGGTTGAAACCACAGAATTACCCACAAGCAATCTAGGCTTCCTGCAGTGGCTGGCAGGAGCCACCTGGAATGCTTGTGCCTTGCTCTGCAAGAAGGGCTGCCTTCCTAGGTTCACCTGTGAGAACTTTTTGAAATATTACTACAACTTGGAGGATTTTTCTCCAAACTGAATCCACTGCTAAGGGTTTATGTCTCTAAGCTGGGACTCATCAGATTGAGGGACGGGTGTCTCTTTCCATTCCACTTATCACCTGTCCTCTGTCTTCACACAGGATTGATGGCTTCTGCTGTGGTCTCCTGGGGAAGGCTCCGATGGCCTTCCAGCCTTCAGCATTTGTAACTCTGCTGTCACCAAGTGTTATAGAGGTGAGAGGCAAGTTTTTAATGTTATTCTTGAGACAAGCGGCTGGAGAGACAAGGTGTTGGGGGGAAGCAGGCTGCTAAGGGGCAACAGCTCCCAAAGGTCAGAAGGGTATTTATACTCTGAGAACTATCAGGGGCTGTTGTAAGTGCAGAATCATGTTTGTTACGGAAGAGTTGCTTTCATAATGGATGGTTCCCAGCTGCTGCACCAGGGAAGGTGGGGCTTGGAAGCTTGTATGTATGTGTGTGTGTGTGTCTACATGACTATGTTTAACTGTACATGTGTATTAGATATGTACATGTTTCTGTGTAGGTGTATGTATTACACATGAAGGAATAAGTGTATATGTGTAAATGTGTGTGAATATGTATGCATGGATGTTTTTGTATGTGGTTATATGAGTGTGTATGTAAGCATGGGTTTTGTGCGTGTGTTCCTTTAGGGCTTCTAGGTCATATTTGGCTTAACTCTGCAAAGCCCTTTAGAAGTGGAAATCAGAAAACTCAGCTCATCCTTCCCCTAAAACAGATCCAGGCATGAGGGTCAAAACATTCTTCGGCCATTTTCTCACTTTCATACAGCCTCTTCCATCTCATATATAGTAACACAACGTTGCTGTGAGAGACCTCTGGCTGCTAAGTCTTCTGGTTCCCATGGAAACCATAAGGCCCACTGGAAGCAGGAGGGAGAAGAGGTCAGGAGAGAGAGCTGGAAGCAGCAGCCTTCCTGGGAGGAGGTGGTGGGAGTCTTCATCTCCCACAAAGAGGCAGAATAAAGTCTTGGGGGGAGGGGCAGGAGAAGTGTCACCAAGGAAGAGATTTATTAGCCTTTCCCCTGGCCCTCTGAATTGATTACTGAATAATAAAGTCCCAGGGAATGGAGGGGCAGGCTGAAGGACCAGGACAAAAATGAACGAGTTTATTCTTTCCCAGAGTCATTGCCTGTACAGTCACCTGAGTTATCCACGACTGCCACTCAAGGCACCCAAACAGAGCCTGCTCCTGGATTTTCTCCCTGACAGCCCTGCAGGAGACTGCCAGTCTTGTTTATCTAAGTTGCTCTAGAGCAACTACCTTATTTAGTCAGCATCTCCCATGGTTGAGCTGTATACATTGGACAAGTGTGTATCCTGACTCCAGTACATACAGCTCAACCCCTGCTGCACACTCAGTCCCCACAGCCTGGTGACTTCACTTTCTGTATGGCTTGTATCCTTTTCCAGTTATCGACTGAAGATACTATGATGTTTACCCAGGGCACACTCATTACTAAGATCTTCAGAGGATGAATATAGTTCCCTGGCTTACAAGTGTGTAATATCTGGTTTCTCTGAACATCTGTGTCTGTAGTTAATCATGGTCTTTTTGTTTATAAAATGCAGGCTTTTTTCCCATCCCCTTGGAAAGGGCACACGGCTCTGGTAAACAGTAAGACTCATCAGTAATTCAGATCCTATTATGAATGTTTGCATGCAAGGTATCATTTGAAGCAAAATATAATTTGGCTCTGTGGCTTGGCTCTGTGTCTATTGCTTCTGAACTTGATCAAGACATTTCAACTCTCCGAATTCCGGTTTCCTCACATGGAAATAAGAATCATAAATATCATAATAGTCTCCTCATTAGTTTGTTTCAAAGATCATAAGCACTGTTAGTCTGAACAATGCTTTGAAATCTGGGTTGGAATAATATGAGTTATTGTCACTGTTCTTTAACAGCAGACAGGTGTTTTACACTGTTATTTATGTCACATGGATCTATTCATGGATTTCAATTCATGAAGCCAAAAACCTCACATTTGCTTGAATCCAGGTAGAGGTGTAAGGCCCACAATGATCTTTAGTATATTTAGAGGGATTTTCTTAGGCAACAAATCCAGAGGTCAGTTGTCGCAGACTAAGATGTTTCGATTATTGAGAGAAACTTAGGAGAAGGATATAGGAAAGCTTCAGAAATTTTAGAGAGAGGAGGCTAGGACAATGGTTCCGTTGGTAAAAGTGCTTGCCACACAAGCACGAAGGCTTGAATTTGGATCCCCAACACCGATGTAAAATCCAAATGCCCGTGCTTGTAATCTCAGAGCTGGGAGGCAGAGATTGGGAGCTCTTATAAAGATCCTTGGCTGGCCAACCTTGCTGAACTGGTGAGCTCCAGGATCCATGAGAGATCCACTCTCAAAGAGATAAGATAGTGTGGAAGATAAGCGATGCCAAAATCTGGGCTTCTGCAAATACATTTGTGTGCACGTATACATGTTCTATCTCTCTCTCTCTCTCTCTCTCTCTCTCTCTCTCTCTCTCTCTCTCTCTCTCTCACACACACACACACACACACACACACACACATGCACTCACGTGTATACATAAATAATATTAGAGTGTGAATATAGAGAAGCTCAAGCTTGGGCATTTGTTGCCTGTTGGAGGCCTTTGCTTAGCAATCACTCTCTGGCTTCGTTTTCACACCCATCCTATCAGGTAGGTACCCCAGTTTAAGGGTGAAGCCACGATACTTAAAGATTTGCCTTGCCAAGACTCAGGACCATCTCCCATCTCTGTGGCTCTGTTTTTTTCCTTTCTGTTCTTGGTCTGGCCTCTGAGGTCTCATTGCCTCAAAGCTGAAGTTAGATGACCTTTGACAGTCCTGCTGAGTGGTCCTGGGGGAGAGAAAAACAATAGCAGTGGTAGCTATAGGGAAACATTTGGTTGGACATCACAGCTTGCCATCCAAAAGTGAACTCGCATCAGGGAGATGAAACCCAATAGATAGAGCTTCCTGTGTTATTGTCAGGGTGGTCTGTTCCAGGCAAGACTGCCTGTCTGTTTAACTAACAAACATCCTACACCAGGATGGGCAATGTGGAGAAGCCAGGGAATGTGGAGGGGGAGGGGAAAACCCCTGGCTACTGGGACAGCTGGCCTCCTTGGCCCCTCTCCTTCCCTCCCAGGGCTTCCAGGTTTACAGGGGGCAGGGGTGAGTTTGATTAAGAACCTTCTGTCAGGACATGTCTACCAGGTGCCTAGTGACCTCTGAGGCAGTTTAATGTCCAGTAACACAATGTCTGTCATAACCTCTGCCCTGTCTGTATGGTTGGAGGATAGAGCTTATTTTGAAGAGGAAGTCATCTTTTAAATAGAAACTGGCCACCTTGGCCTGCCCCTCTGGCTTTTCCTGCCACTTCAAGGCTCTTGTTGGAAGTCTGGAGATATGTGTTTTCCTTCTTCAGTTGAGCCAAGAAAGGGGCCAAGAAAGGTGGGGGCTTTACCAAATGGAGCGTACCACTGGGAACAGTTGTCTTAGATTCCATGAAAACATTTTGATGTCCTAGGAAATGGTTCATAGAGATTATCCCCTTTTATGAAGGAAGATCTCTCCTGTTTTCTTATTTTTTTCTGTGATCATGTGTGTGTGGGGTGTGTGTGTGTGTGTGTATGTGTGTGTGTGTGTATGTGTGCCACTGAAAAAGTTTGGAGGACATCCCTAATGTTGGCTATCACCTTTGATATTGTTTGAGACAGGGCTTTTGTTGTTCACGATAGGTTAGCTGGCCCATGAGCTCCTGCAGATTCTCACATGCTTGTCTCCCATTTTGTCACTAGTATGTTGGGATTACAAATGTATGCTTCCATGTTTGGGTTTTATATCGGGTCTGGAGATCTGAACTCAGATCCTCAGCCTTCTGTAGAAAGCACTTCACTCACTCAGTCATCTCCCTAGCATATGACCCTCTTGTTTTTGTTCTCCTGCTTGTTATCTGCACACACTTTGAGGTAGTCTGTGCTGGTTATTCATCACACATGGCCACACAAAGCTACATGCTTATTGTATCAGTGGAAATAAGCATTTCAGTTCATCAGCTCCACTGGCTGTATGTGGTGGCTAGGGCCCACCACACTGGACAGTGTTGATATAGGGTTTAGGGCTGTGGCCACAAGGCCCTGGTGACTACAACATTCTTAGAAGGTAAGCTTTATTTTGTGTTGTAACTTAGGAAAACAGAAATTCAACAAAAAGTAGAGTGCTTGTCTATTCCCATCTCCATGAGTCTAAGTGACGGCACTGGTCTTTTCATATCTGGCCTGGGTGTTTAGAGGGGGAAGAGTTGCTGTGCTCACTTCAAACCATTAAGTGTGTGAGCTGAGCAAGCTTCCAGACTTCTTAAATGTAAAAGTTCTTAATTTAATTTATTTATTTACCATGTGAGCATGTGTGTGGCAGCACATGTGTGTGAGTGTAAGAGGACAATTTGAGTCAGTTCTCTCCTTCCACTATGTGAGTTCTGAGGATTGAACTGAGGTCATTAGACTTGGTGGCAAGTGCCTGTCCCTTCTGAGTCATCTCACTAAAACCTTTTACAGTTGAGTTCACTTATAAAATGGGAACTATAACAGTATCTACATATGATGCATGTTGTAGTGGTTGATTGGGATAACACAGGTAAAGAATTCTGATGTCCTTCAACAGAGGAATGGATACTGAAAATGTGGTACATTTACACAATGGAATATTACTCAGCTATTAAAAACAATGAATTCAAGAAATTCTTAGGTAAATTGGTGGAACTAGAAAATATCATCCTGAGTGAGGTAACCCAATCACAAAAGAACACACATGGTATGCACTCACTGATAATTGGATATTAGCCCCAAAGCTGGCAATATCCAAGATACAACTCACAGACCACATGAAGCTCATGAACAAGGAAGACCAAGTGTGGGTGCTTTGGCCCTTCCTAGAAGGGGTAACAAAATACTCATGGGAGCAAATATGAAGACAAAGCATGGGGCAGAAACTGAAGGAGCGGTCATTCAGAGACGGCTCCACCTGGGTATTCATCCCTTGTGCAGTCACCAAAGGTAGACACTGATGTGGATGCCAGGAAGTGCATGCTGACAGGAGGCTGATATAGCTGTCTCTTTAGAGGTCTGCCAGAGCCTGAAATATACAGAGGCAGATGCTCACAGCTAACCATTGAGCTGATCATGGGGTTTAAAATGGAGGAGTGAGAAAGAAGACTGAAGGAGCTGAAAGGGTTTTTGACCCTATGAGGAGATCAACAATACCAACCAACCAGAGCTCCCAGGGTCTAAACTACCAGCCTGGGAGCACTTAAGGAGGGACCCATGGCCCCAGGTGTATATGTAGGGGAGAATGACAGTGTCAGGCATAGGTGGGTGAGGAAGTCCTTGGTCCAGTGAAGGCTGGACACCCCAGTGTGGGGGAAATCATGGGTGGGGAAGTGGGAATGAGAGGGTGGGTGGGGGCATATCTTCATAGAAGCAGGTGGAGGGGGGATGGGATAGGGGGTTCCTGAATGGGGAGGGGGAAAGGGGATTACATCTGAAATGTAAATAAAATATCCAATAAAAAATTTAAAAAAGAGAGAATTCTATATCATTTTATAGGCACCAGGTAAATGTGTGATAAGTTTGCAAAGAAAACAGGCAAAAAATAGAGCTATGAATGGAGATCTACATTCTACCTTTATCCTGAGACACTTCTCTCTGTCCATCTGTCTTTGCTTTCTCCTGAGATCCAGATATATAGCTTCTGTTCCTCAGGGAGTATGGATCTAAATGCTGGCTGTATGAGAGTTTGTGGGCCAGAGGGACTCAGCAGCCAGCTTGCCTCAGGTCTAATGTGTTAGAGGGCTGCAAACACAGCTCCAGTAAAAGTAACAAAGGACAGTAGTAGAAATGACAATAGTTCAGCTGCCAATCTGAGAGTAAACTTCAGGTACCATGCTAAGTGCTTCACATAACAATTTGCTTAGTTGTCTCAGCAAACCAACGAGGAAGATGTTAGTCCTTTTCCCTCTTCCTCTACCAAGAAATACAAAGTAATAGAAATCAGAGTTGCTGCGTAGTGGTGCTACACACCTTTCACCTGCCTACAGGCAGGCAGATCGTTTTGAGTTCAAGGCCTGCCTGGTCTACAGAGTTCCAGAGAGAAACCGTGTTTCAACCACTCCAAAAAGAATCCTAGAGTTGTTATAATATATATCTATCTGTGGTTTTATAAGCAGTAATTATTACCAAAACTTGAGGTTTGAACCCTGGATTCATGCCCTAAGACTGTCACTCTAGATTGTTACATAAACAAAGCAAGCAAGCAAACTAGCCGTGGAATAGAAGCAGGATTCCTTGTACGCTTCACAGAATTAGGCAATTCCCCTTATATGGAAACAATTAGATTTCAGGCCCTTGGAGGATATCGCTGTGATCTAGCTGTAAGAGTTGAATGAGTTGTTGGAGAAGCTTGGTATGTTAAACATCTTAATTTTTTTTTTAAATTTTTTATGTGTATTTGTGTGCCCCCAGCATTCGTGTTTATGCAACGGAACCCACAAAGGCCAGAAGGAAGCATTAGATAGATCTCTTGGAACTGGAGTACGGATGGTTGTGTGCTACCATGTGGGTGCTGGAAACTGAACCTGGGTTCTCTCTCTGCAAGAGCCCCCAGTGCTAAGCCATCTCTCCAGTCCCAAACCATGGTTGTTTGAATCTCACGTTTCTTTTCTGCCAGGTATAACATCTCCTAAGAACTTCAACCTGTTATTTCTAGTTTTGATTATCCCCACTCTTTACCTGCCTTGTCCCATGAGTGACAAGGGCTGGACTGCCTCTTTCTACATGAGTAGAAATCCTGGGATTTGGTTAAGGCTTGAACAAACACAAGATGGGAGTTATTTCACCTCTCATCTAGTGCTAATTATTTCCCAGGGTTGAGGGAAGAGCCTGTGACCTCGAGATTCCCTTTAGGGAGATTCTGGCTACTGGGAAGTCTATTTCGTCTTAGTTTGCTGCATTTCTCTATGAGCATTGGAGGAGAACAAGCTCATGGCTGAGGGAGGCAGCAAGGGGGAAAGAATGCTCGAGTCAGACAGATGTGCATGTGAATCCCTTTCTGTTTTCTTTGGGATGTGTGACATTAGGCACATTTAAGAAAACAACTCCCTTCTTCTTCTTCTTCTTCTTCTTCTTCTTCTTCTTCTTCTTCTTCTTCTTCTTCTTCTTCTTCTTCTTCTTCTTCTTCTTCTTCTTCTTCCTATTACTATTGAGACAGGATCTTTCTGTGTCCTAGGCTGGCCTTAAACTCACAATCCTCTTTCCTTGACTTCCCGAGTGCTGGGATTATAGTACTCAACTCAGCTACTAGGGCCTACATTTTCACCTCTCTAAATCTTGGCTTGCTCTATTGTAAAAGTAAGAAAAATAATGAGTCCGACCTTACATGATGACTCTGATGGTTGAGTTTAGCCAGTGGCTGTCAGTGCCCAGATGCACAGGGGCATTCAAATGGGAGCCATCTATGATCACAATTGTCAGTCAGCCTGAAAAGTGTAAAAACCTAGGGTTGAAGGGAGAACTGTCTCCATCCTTCTGGAGGTGTTCCAGGTCCCCTTTCTCTCAGTTTTATTAGGAACAGAGGAAAAGGCGTGTTGGTCCCGGAGAAAGGACAGAAGTCCTTTAATGAGCTCAGGAAAGACCATCTCCTGACAATAAGCCCTAGAGTCTGCAATAGCATCCTGTCAGAGGCAGCAACAGGATATATGTTGAGGGTGGCAACCCTACTGCACATGTGGCAGCCCTACTGCACAGCTTCCTGCCCATCTACACCCTAGCCTATGAGCTTCATAAAGTAGTTGCCAGAAATCAGAGGGAGATGAAGACTTCCCCTCCACAGGGATCCCAAACTGATAGTGAGGCTGGAGTCTGGGCATCCTTGTACCATTTAGCCTTCTTCATGAGCTGCTTCTACAACCGTTGTCCCTGCTTTAAGTACAGATGTCTGTTGGGCCAATGTTCATCAGCCTCTGATGTTATGAAGTTAAGAAGCAGAGGGGTAGTTCATACTTGCCAATCAATGCTTTACCAATAGCATGGCTAAAGGTTCCCTGATTTCTGGTAGCAGAGCTTTCCAGTAGAAACACAGTAATAAAGAAGAGAGGAAATTCTAGTCTAGGCGAGTTCACAGTTTTGTGGACTGGTCTGAAGGAATGCTGAGCTTAGTGCATATATAGCCCAGGATGTATTGGATGTTGTATGGGACAGGAAGATTAGCAGGGAAGACTTTATAGAGAAAGAAGATGGGTAATCACAGTGGAAGGATGAGCAGGAGTTGACTAGCCAGGGAGGTAGGGAACGTCTTTCGGGTGAGAAGTGGTAAGAGTGTGGTTAGAGTTGGAATGTGCTAAGTTGGGAGCTATGGCTCAGAGCTCTGTGGTCTGTGTCTGCAGAGGAAACCAGTGCCTGGGGTTTTGG
Organism: Arvicanthis niloticus; assembly: GCF_011762505.2. Lineage (NCBI taxonomy): Eukaryota > Metazoa > Chordata > Mammalia > Rodentia > Muridae > Arvicanthis > Arvicanthis niloticus. The sequence goes on from NC_047659.1 coordinate 59,858,876, forward strand.
AGAACACACCCAGAAGGATGCACTTATCTCAAGGGTAGAGTGCAGGCACTGAAGCCCTTTAATCAGAAAAACAACACAGCCCAATCTGTGGTTTAAATCTTGGCCTGATTCCTTGCTTCTATAAACCTCCACAAGGACCTTGTCTGTCCCCAAGTTTAGAGAATTCCAAGGACCACATGGTGATCTGGAAAGTCACTTCTACCCTCTGGAAATCAGGTTGTACAAAAATATGGAAGCAGATAAAGCCTAAAAACCTTTTCACTACCTATAAACGGCTTATTGTGTGGGGTTGACAGATTGAATGATAGCATGGTGATAGGATGCTTGAGTCTTAGAAAATGCTTAGGTGGAATGAGGGATGGGAGAAGGACCATAATGAATTTCTCATCAATTTTGCTGATGTATAAGATCAGCCTTACAGCTGATAAGCAAAGGACATAACAAGCTATGTCTCCTTTTCTCTGGGAGCATCCAGGAATCTTATTTTTCGGATTCTCCTTAAAGAGGTGATTAATGTTCCCATAGGCCTTTGGAGGTCCTGGTCCTGAGAGTCATTTTGAGGTCCATCCCTTGAAGGCAGAGGGAAAGATGTTGACTGGGTTAAATTTCTGGTGTTGCCAGTGAACCATGTATCTATGACTTTGGGGGAATATGTAATTTCTCCTCTGTGGAATTTAGTCTTCTCACCTCTAAAGTGAGTTTTTTCCAAGTGACTGTTGTTTTCAAGGCATTGGGTACTCATGATAGAGGATAAAGGTCTGGGAAGATGGCTTAGTCAGTAAGCTACTTACTATGCAAACATGAGAACATGAATCCTATCTCCAGCACACTGATAAAAATCAATCAATCAAACTATCAACTGATCAATTGATCAATCAATTAATCAATCAATTAATCAATCAAATAAACAAGGCCCAATGGCTCACACCTATACTTCCAGTGATGGAGAGGTGGAGACACAAAAATTACTAGCCAGTAGGGATTAGCTGAGTTGGTTCAGTGATAGAAACCTGTTTCAAAAAGTAAAGTAGAGAGCAATCAAGGAGGACACCCAAATATTGACCTCTGCTTCACCAGTGCACATGTATGATTGTGCATGTACACACACACACACACACAAACACACACACACACACACACACACACACACACACACACACAAACACACACACACACGCTCCCTGAGATATAAGACTAGGTCACTTTGGTTGAGCAGCCTACAGCCTGGTTGGGGAGACAGATTCAGAAACATAAGCACTTAGTGTTTTGGACTGAGCACAGTGCTATGGGGTACTTGGGGTGGGGATGTAGAGGCATAAAGACAGAGCCTTAAGTATGGCCAAAGAGATGCAGATATACTTCCTGAGGGAGGAGGCTGCTAAGCACTGTAGCCATCAGTGGACTCAGGGTTGGGCTGGGGAGAGCAGGCACATCATAGCTTTCTCATCATCTTGTCTTTCCATGAATAAATACAGTCTCACCTCAATCTCCAGTCTGATGCTATTGGAGCCATTGCTCTGTGCTGCCCACTCGTTGGGAAGGCAGCCAGCTCCCAAAGGTGTCAGGTTGAACTTCTATGTATTCTCTGCTGGAATGAACCTTGAGGACAGCCCACAGTTGACTTTGCATCTCAAGCTTGCTCTAGGCACAGTTCTCCAGCATCCAGCAGAACTTCTCTTGGGATGCCTCAAAGGCATAGATCAGAGTATTCTGAGCCTCTGTGTCTGCCTGAGTTCATTTTAGGAGATGCTATGCTCATCCTAGGGACTTCCTAAGGGCAGAGCATCCATCTCCACCTATTCATCTTGGAAGCATTGACAGAGGGTAGACAGCAAGGTGAGCAGGAGCGGCGGAAAAAACAGTACTCTCCCCCACAGACTGCATATCAGACAGGAGCAGAGCAGCAGTGCTCTGTAGGAGAGACAAAAGTCTGGCTGGAGAGTGTAGCCAGGGAGCTCAGCTAGCTGGGCACATTCCAGAGAGGATTTTTGAGCAGGAATGTAGGAGGCAAGATTCAAGAAAAGGAGGAAATGTGCTTGGTTAAGAATGGGATGGGGGAGAGAGAGAGAGAGAGAGAGAGAGAGAGAGAGAGAGAGAGAGAGAGAGCAGATCAGTGTACCGGACTTATGAAACAGTGTGAGAAGAGAGCCAGGTGGCTGTGCGCAGACATGGAGGGTGGTGAGACACAGAGCAGGGTTCTTTATCCTAAACGAGATGAGAACCTACACCAGTGGGCTAATGATCAGAACTTATGAATACATATAAGTCTCTCTCTCTCTCTCTCTCTCTCTCTCTCTCTCTCTCTCTCTCTCTGTATGTGTGTGTGTGTGTGTGTGTATGTGGCAGGTACACATATATGTACTTGTATGGGAGCACTGTATGGCAGCCTGGGAGCAGCCTGAGGTGTCATTCAGGTGCTGTCAATCTTGTTTGTTGAGACAGACAGGGACACTCACTGCCTGGGAACTCACTTATTAGGTTAAATTGGTTGTCTAGTGAGCCCCAGTGATCTTTCTGTGTCTCAACATGCCTAGTGATGAGGTTAAAAGTACACACACCATACATAAGCTTTCATTTTAAAATTATATATATATATTTATGTGCATGGGTGCAAGCATATACGTATGTGTATGTGTAAAATATGTCACAGTGTAAGTGTAGAAGTCAGAGAACAACTTCAGGGATCAGTTCTCTTTCCACCATGCTCATAGTCCCAGGGATAGAACTCTGGTCATCAGGTTGGGCAGTAAGTACCTTTACCCCAGAACTGTCACAGAACTATGCTGCTGGCTCCTGACTCCTCCTCCTCCTCCTCCTCCTCCTCCTCCTCCTCCTCCTCCTCCTCCTCCTCCTCCTCCTCCTCCTCCTCCTCCTCCTCCTCCTCCTCCTCCTCCTCCTCTTCTTCTTCTTCTTCTTCTTCTTCTTCTTCTTCTTCTTCTTCTTCTTCTTTGTTTTTAAATATGGGTTCTGGGGAATTGAACCTAGGTCCTCATGCTTATAGATTAAACCCTTTACTGACTGAACTGTCTCCCAGCCGCAGCACATGTTTAGAAACAAAACAACCAATACTCTGGATGCCTCTGGGATAATGGATGAGGCACGAGATAACGCATATTGATGGACATATTAGGAGGCAACTGTTATCACTCAGGAGGGAGATCAACATGGATCTAGCTAACAGGTGGTGCTGTAGGTGCTGAGATGGGGTCATGTTTTAAAAGAAGAGGATTTGGTCATTGAGTACCTACAGGAGATAAGGGAGAGAGCGTGCCAAGGATATTTCCTGATTTCTGTGGAGGTCTCAGAGATCATCTATTTTCCCTCCCACGGATCTAACTACACAAGGAGACTGAGACCCAGAAATAAGGAGGGACTTTCCCATGCTGGCAGAGCGAGGCCAGTATTTAAGCCAAGTCCTCTTGTGTCCATCCTGTTCCTTTACAGTAGGATTCTACAGTCATAAGAGCAAAAGAAGGAAGTAACCTTAGAAACCATCCAGCTTAATTCCTACATTATTTTATAGATAAGGAAGCCAAAGGGAAAAGCTTTAGCAGTCTGGCCAAAGGCCACCCAGGGAGTTAATTAATTAATGAGAGAAATAGTTTAAGTATATATAAACATGGCTGTGTTGACCCTTAGATAGTGAGACATGTTGTTTGCTCAGGAGGGAGATAACTTGGCAGAGGTCCCTCCAAATGGTTTCCCAAGCATCAATACCCTGGCTGGATAACTTCTTTCTGGGCCTGTTGCCTGGGGTTAGGGAATCCAGATGTCTGGGACCACAAAAGCCAGATGGATTTTTCCCATGCCATGGATTCCCACTGCTTGGGCTCTGTAGATCAACAGTGATGTTGTAAGGGGTGTAGGTGACTGCGAAGGATGTCAGTTTGTTTTCTCGGTGAGTTCTTTGGCTACTTGAGTTTACTATTGAGAAGGTTTTTCTTTCTTTCTTTCTTTCTTTCTTTCTTTCTTTCTTTCTTTCTTTCTTTCTTTCTTTTAGTATCCTTCTCGCTTGGGCAGAGCCCTGCAGCTAAAGCTGGTACTTAACAGTTGTTATCTTGTGTTAAACACAGGGATAGCATTCTTTAGAGTTAAATGTTGTGACAGGGTATGACAGATGTTATTAAATATTGTACTGTTTGCAGATGTGAATGGTCCCTTGGGAAGGTGATAGTTTGCAGACCAATATGCTAGAATTTTTGTTCTCTCTTTTTTTTTTCTTCCTTTCTTTCTTTGGAGAAAAACAGGCAGAACACTTGAAATTAAGATTGTGTTAGAAAAATTTTAAATATATATTTTTGGTGGCCTAGCTTTGTCCCCTTGAAAATTCAAATTTCTGCAGAGCTGGCCTCTTGATCTTTCTCAGGAATATTCATGAAGGGGGTGGGGGAGATAACAGCTTTTGAGGTGGCTCAGGTGGTTTGAAAGAAGGGTATGGAGTCTTTGAAATCATGCTGTCTCAGAGATGGGCTGGAGCACGGCTGTGTCCTGACTTTACCACTCCATGTCTGTGTGACATTGATGAGCTCTCTGAAAAGAATCAGTCTTTTTTTTCTTTTTGTTGTTGTTGCTGTTGTTGTTGAATGGGAATGAGGATTTTAGTCTCATGGTACCATTGTGAATATGAAGCCAGACAATTGAGACAAAGCACCTAACATCTTGTCTAACCTAGAAACAAAAAGTGTTCAGCAAATTTAAATTGTTATTATCTCTTACTTCAGGACTCTCAAATCAAGCAAGACTGAGTCAGATTGATTGAAATTAATGGAACTTTCCTTTTTAGCTCTGGCTACTTCTAGGTGCCTCTTGGGGTTCACTGTCATGGAAACGGGTTGGTGGACTGGTGTGGAAGTTGATAGGGGAAACTAAATAGCCAGAACACTGCCTGGCCCTGCTGGCGCCAGAACCAGAGTGATGTCTGATTAATGCTTGCCTGATCTCATTGGCTTTATTTCAGGTCACCCTGGAGAAGATTCTTGCTCAGGGACAGATGGAACCTCACTCATTGGGATGAGCCAGGACCCTGGTCAGTGGGCACAGTTACAGGTGCCGAGGAGTCTTAGAACTATCCAAGCAGAACAGAGCTAAAAGGGACCCTGTAGTTTGGTTATTCTGGTAACTTCTCTTTATGGCTGACTAAAGATCAAAATGGGTAATGAATGTCTACCGTGTGCCCAACAAAGTATGAAAATCTTTCCCCAAAAGGAAATCCCCTATGGAATATGTGTAATTATCCTCATCAAGGAGGTAAAGCTGGGTGGGGATGGGGTAGCAGAAGACATGAAATCTGATTACAGAATGCAGCTAGTGTTTGCATCCTAGACTTCCCCTTTCTTATTTCTACTCTCTCTCACTGTTCACTCACATGCTGTGGTTTAGGTTTAAATATGTCTCTCAAGGACTCCACAGGAAGACCAACAGAGACAACTAATCTGGACCCTTGGGGGCTCCCAGAGACTGAACCATCAACTGAAGAATGAGCATGGCATGGACCTACCTCCCACCCCTGCTCATATACAGCAGATGTGCTGCTTAGTCTTCAACAACTGGAGTGGGAGCTGTCCCTGAATCTGTTGCCTGACTGTGGATCCCATTCCCTTAACTGAGTTGTTCTGTGGGAGAGGTTGCACTAAGTTCTAGACCTAGTGCCTGGGTAGGGTAGGGTGGTGTTGGTGGTGTTAGTAGTACTACCTTGGTGGTGAGGGGTCTCCCTTCTCAGAGGAGAAGAGAGGGAGATTTTGGGGGGAGGACCTGTGTAAGATAAGGACTGGGAGGAAAGGGGGGGCTGATTGATACTGAGATATAAAGTGAATAAATACATTAATAAAAAGAAATAATAGGGCACAAGTTTAAAAAAAAAAAAAACTGTCCCTCATAGCTTATGGGATAGTAATAATCTCCAGTGCAGAAATTTCAAGGATTAAAACCTTTAAGAATTCTAGAGTGGGTCCTTCCAGTTTGTGTCAGTGCCCTGCATACCTTGGGCTCCAACACTGTACCCAATCCCATAACACCTACCCAGAGGACACTGCACTCCCAGGAGCTCTAACATACCCAGGACCATAGTGAGGAGGCCACAAACACTTGCCTCAAACCAGGAGTAATTGGGACCCCTGGGGACCCAGGGACACAGGAACCCCTGCCCAGCCAGTGGCATGGGTTCCTTCCTGTCTGTGCCTGTGCCCTGAGCAGACCTTAGGTGCCAGTGCTGCACCCAATCCCACAATACCTAGAGGAAGCTGGACTCTAACATGCCCAGAAATATAGGATCATAGGATCACAGGATCTCAGGAGCTTGTTCACATGAGGATTTCAGGATCCCAGAGGCAGCCTGACTGCTAGGAGCTCTTGCAACCAGGAGCTCAGGATCACAGGATCACAGAGATAGTTGGACTCTGAGGAGTTCTGATACAACCAAGATAACAGGAAAGACAGGCTCCAGTCAGAGACAGTGAGTACAAGTGCAACTAGAGTTAACCAGATGGCAAAAGGCAAGGGCAAAAACATAAGCAACAGAAACCAAGGTTACCTGGCATCATCAGAATCCAGTTTTCCCACCATAGCAAGTCCTAAATACCTCATCACACTGGAAAAGCAGACTCAGATTTATCATCACTTCTCATGATCATGATAGAGGACTTTAGGAAAGACACAAATAACTTCCTTAAAGAAATACAGGAGAACACAGGTAAACAGGTAGAAGCCCTTAAAAAGGAAACACAAAAATCACTTAAAGAATTACAAGAAAACATAACCAAACAGGTGAAGGAATTGAACAAAACCATCCAGGATCTAAAAATGAAAGTAGAAACAATAAAGAAAACACAAAGGGAGACTACCCTGGAGAAAGAAACCTAGGAAAGAGATCAGGAGTCATAGACGCAAGCATCACCAACAGAATACAAGAGATAGAAGTGAGAATCTTAGGTGCAGAAGATACCATTGAAAACATTGACACAACTGACAAAAAAATGCAAAATGCAAAAAGCTCCTAACCCCAAACATCCAGGAAATCCAGGACGTAATGGGAAGACCAAACATAAGGATAATAGGTATAGATGAGAGTGAAGATTCCCAACTTACAGGGCCAATAAATATCTTCAATAAAATTATAGAAGAAAACTTCCCTAACCTAAAGAAAGAGATGCCGACGAACATACAAGAAGCCTACAGAACTCCAAATAGACTAGACTAGAAAAGAAATTCCTCCTGTCACATAATAATCAAAACATCAAATGTACAAAACAAAGAATGTTAAAAGAATTAAGGGGAAAAGGTCAAGTAACATATAAAGGCAGACTTACCAGAATTACGCCAGACTTCTCACCAGAGACTATAAAAGCCAGAAGATCCTGGACAGATGTCATACAGACCCTAAGAGAACACACATGCCAGCCCAGGCTACTATATGCAGCAAAACTCTCAATTACCATAGATGGAGAAACCAAGATATTCCACGACAAAACCAAATTTACACAATATCTTTCCATAAATCCAGCAAAAATATTTTTTGATAAATCCTACAAAGGATAATAGATGGAAAACTCCAATACAAAGAGGTAAACTACACCCTATAAAAGCAAGAAAGTAATCTTCTTCCACCAACCCTCCAAAAAGATAGCCACACAAACATAATTCTACTTCTAAAAACAAAAGTAACAGGAAGCAACAATACTTTTCTTTAATATCTCTTAACATCAATGGACTCAATTCCTCAATAAAAAGACATAGATTAACAGACTGTATATGTAAACAGGACCCAGCATTTTGCTGCATACAGGAAACGCACCTCAGTGACAAAGACATACACTACCTCAGAGTAAAAGGCTGGAAAACAATTTTCCAAGCAAATGGTCCCAAGAAACAAGCTGGAGTAGCCATTCTAATATCAAATAAAATTGACTTTTCAACCGAAAGTTATCAAAATAGATAAGGAAGGACACTTTATACTTGTCAAAGAAAAAATCTTCCAAGATGAACTCTCAATTCTGACCATCTATGCTCCAAATGCAAGGGCACCCACATTCATAAAAGAAACTTTACTAAAGCTCAAAGCATACATTGCACCTCACACAATAATAGTGGGAGACTTCAACACCCCACTCTCAGCAATAAACAGATCGTGGAAACAGAAACTAAACAGAGACACAGTGAAACTAAGAGAAGTTAACAACCAAATGGATTTAACAGATATCAATAGAACATTTTATCCTAAAACAAAAGAATATACCTTCTTCTCAGCACCTCATGGTACCTTCTCCAAAATAGACCTTATAATTGGTCACAAAACAGGCCTCAACAGATACATGAAGATTGAAATAATCCCATGCATTCTATCAGATCACCATGGACTAAGGCTGGTCTCCAATAACAACCAAAACAACAGAAATCTCATATACACAAGGAAGCTGAACAATGCTCTACTCAATGATAACTTGGTCAAGGAAGACATATAAAAGAGATGAAAGACTTTTTAGAATTTACTGAAAATAAAGGCACATCATACCCAAAATTCCTGTGATTCAGGGTCTCCAAATTAATATAGACTATTGCCATTCCTCTTGTTGTCCACCAGAAATAGATGATAAAGTCTTATTGCTGAAGATACAACATATCCTGGTTGCAAGATATAGAGGAACCCAGCTGGAGCTGAGCTGGAGGTTTTCCTTCCTGCTGGGTAGCTCTCTCACTGCAGGAGAACGCTCTGTAGACTGCTTAAAGAGATAAGGCATCCGTGACCTTACCCAGATGTGAACCCTAGTAACTACAATGCTAATCTGCCAGGCAAGAGGTGCCCACTGGTGAAATAGTGGCACAACTTTTAAAAGAGTTATTTATTTATGTATGTATTTATTTATTTATTTATTTACATCCTAAGTGCTGCCACACTTCTGGGTCCTCCCTCACAGACACATTCTCCCTCTCCTCCTCCCCTTCTCTTCTGAGAGGATGGGGTACCCCCAAGTATCCCCCCACCTTGTTGCATCAAGTGTCTGTGGCATAACTATTATAGTGAACTCAGCTACTCAGGTTGGACTTGAGGCCTATTTTGGAGGAGGAATACATGCTTAGTACTGTAAACTTTGTCAACAGACAGACAGACAGACAGACAGACAGACAGACAAAATAACCTATGACTGGAGCGGCCTTAGACCCTAGGAGGGACTTGACTACTGTGGTTTAGCTAAATTGACACAACACCAAACTGCAATCTATTTTTCTGTCTATACCCACAGATAATTGCTACTTTCAGCCTTAATAAAGAGAAGCTTCTCTTTGCAGTAAATGGTGGCAAATCCAGAGACTCATGGCTATCAAAGATGCTTAGAATAAATGATGGTTTGATGCTCAGCCCTAAACAGGATGCTTATTTTACTTCTTCTAAAGCTCAGAAATCATTTTGAAAGAGGAATAGAGGGAACAATGAAAAGAAGCAGAAACAGAAGCAGAAGCAGAAGCAGAAGCAGAAGCAGAAGCAGAAGCAGAAGCAGAAGCAGAAGCAGAAGCAGAAGCAAAAGCAGAGGAGGAGAAAGAGGAGGAGGAAGATCAAGAGAAGAGATGCAATCTTCAGGGCACAGCACAGTCTTTACAAACATGATCTCACAGCAGATGCAGTTGCCAGCATTCAGTTTTCACAAGTCTGAGCTCATTAACAGTGAATCATGGATAGGTAGAAGCTCATGGGTCCAACTCTTCTCCACTGAACTTTTGGCAACTGCAGGGTTCTAGGAGAGGCACAGTCATTGCTTTCAGTGTGCACTAACTGGTAAGCCCTTCAGCTTCAAACGCACAGCACCAAACCTGTGGCTATATAGGCAGACCTGGTGAAATCAGATGGATCATCTGTGGATGGAGAGGAGAATCCACTACCATTGTGTTACTAAAATGATGTAGTATCCCACTACCCTCTAAATACTCATCCTTCGTCAATTGATTAGTACAACTCTCACTCTTCACTAGAGAAGGCTATTTTTAGAAGGTAGGGAGGTTGTTACAGAGAACCACAAGCAGGTCAAAGTGTACAGAATAAGTGACCATAAAGGGACCATCCTCATATAGAACAGCTATAATGCATCTCCTTCACCCAAGGCTTGAAAACATCGTCGATGAGGGGCAGAAAGATTGCAAGAGGTAGAGGACCAGGAGGACTGCTGTGAAGTCCTGTCTTCTATACATAATGAAGATGTTGCACCTACAGACTCTCAATAACTATAGTGGACTGCATAGGACTTGAACAAAATCACACTAGTCAACATTCATGCACAGATGGGGAAAAGGCTCTCAAGGCTTCATTACTATTCTAGACACACACACACACACACACACACACACACACACACACACAGACACACACACACACGAGAAAAGAAGATGGTGTGGATTTGAGAGCAAGATGTGCCTGTTACATGTAGAGATATGGAGGAAGAAAAAAGGAGTCATGATGCATTGTGCTCATAAAGGAAATTCTGAAAAAAACAGGGGGCCATGAACGTGTGGAGGACCTCTAGGGAGGGGGGATGGATAAAAAGGCTGGGAAGGAGATGCAGAATCCATAGAACTGTCAAGAAACAGAGGAACCTAGAGTTAACTGTCCTCTGAGAGGCTCCACCCAGCAGCTGACTGAAACATATGCAGAGAACCACAGCTCAGGAAGTCTTGTGGAAGAGCTGGCAGAAGGATTGAGGAACCTGAAGGCTACAGGAACTCAACAGGAAGACCAACAAAGTCAACTAACCTGAACCCTTGGTGTTCTCAGAGACTGAAGTACCAACCAAAAAGCATACATGGGCTGGACCTAGCCCCCCTAATATATGTAGCAGATGTGCAGCTTGATCTTCATATGGGTCCCCCAACAACTGGAGCAAGGGATCTCCTTAAAGCTGTTGCCTGTTTGTGGAATACGTTACCCTAACTGGGCTGGCTTGTCTGGCCTCAGTGGGAGTGGATGTGGCTAACCCTGCAGAGACTTGATTTGCCTGGGTCGAGGGGGGATACTCTCTCAGAGGAAAAGGGAGAGGTGTGTGTGAAGAGGGTAAAGCCAGGTAGAGCAGTGATCAGGATGTAAAGTAAATAATTAAATGAATAAACAAGATAAGTTTCTCTCCTTGTTCACTCTTTCATATTATTCTTTTTGCCCCTCATCTTTGTATCTCTGCATTTGATGACTCAATGAGAAATCCCTTACCAAATACTAAGCTCTGGTTATTTTGCTCCCTTGCCTTTAAATGTATGAAAAACACTTTTCTGTTCATTATAAATTACCTCGTCTTAGTTCTGTTATACCAGCAGCACAAAATGGACTAAGACACTGGCTCTCTGGAGCTTTTTGTGTTATCCTCTGTTCTATTCCTCCTGCTTGGTGTCGCAGTCTAACAGTGCCTCATTATAAACATGCTGAATAAATGAATTGCTATATATAATCATGGCACCATTTCTGAAGGTATGATTTGTTTTGTTTTTGTTTCCCAGGACAGGATTTCTTTGTGTAGCTCTGGATGTCCTGGGACTCACTCTGTAGACCAGAGCTTGAACATACAGAAATCTACCTCTGCCTCCCAAGTGCTGCAATTAAAGTCATGCACCACCACAGCCAGTTGAAGTTTAAAGATGGGGCAGAGAAGTGTGTGTGTGTGTGTGCTTATGCACACGCAGGCATGCACACATACACACACACACACTTGAGCGTATGTATGTATGTATTTATTTCTGTATGTATGACATATCTATCAGATGCTAAGAATGGGAAAGAACTAAGCCTCAATAGATACAGCCCTCACTTACATTTTAGATCCTCCACAGCAGGCTCTTCTCTGCAAATATCTTTGTTCTAGTTATCTGGATTCCACTCTGAACAGACACTATTCCACCCCATGTATGCCTTCTCTTGGACTTTTCACCTACTTGGAATTGGCCCATTTCCATTCTCTTTAAAAAGATCACATTCATCTTCAGATAATTCCATTTCCACCAAGTTTTCCTTGTTGCTTTTAAAAAATTATATACTGCCGGCGGTGGGGGAGCAATCTGGATGCAAAGTGAATAAAGAGATGAACTAATGAAAAAAAGTACCATAATATTCTATAAAATTTTAAGACACGTAAATCTGTTTCTTATGCCCTTTATTGCTTCTTCATTATGATCTGTCTTCTGTGACAATGGTTCTTTGGTAGTAGATCATGAGCAATTGGATGGTCCTGACCCTACCTTATCTTGCCATCATCTGGGGCGTGTAGCAAATCAGCACCTGGTAATCATCATGCACATTATTGGAACTGGATGGTATGGTCTTGTTGTGGGGAATAAAAAGTTGGTACTGAGTTGAATTCTTTGAGAAGTCAGTACAGAAGAAGTAGGGATGAGGGACTGGATCTTCATTTGCTTTTTTTATTTCAGTGTAGACTGACAGCATCCTTTTCCAGCGATGACTTATGACCTCAACTGACCTTCACTAGGTCTGTTTTCTCATTCTCTTGGATCGGGCTGAGAAAAACAGGAAGAATCATTAAGAGACAGAGACTTCAGAGCCAGCAAAATCATTACTGATTCCTTTTACAGACACCAAAAGCTTTGTTTATACAGTATGACAAAGGAGTGGGCCTTTCCTGCTGGCCTTAGGGAGACGCCTCTATCGGCCTCTTGGATTCATACCAGGTGTCACACCCATCCCCTTCTCAGACTTTCTCCTCTGTTTTGCAGTCTCTACCATCACATATACTGTAAAATGCAAAAGTTGGAGGATTCATTGATTGTATCCAGCCTTTCTTCCTGAGAGATAGCTAATATCTTCTTATCGTATGCTCCACGTACCAGTGATGCTGGAGGTCTGTCAAGAGTGCAACTTCCAGGTGTTTCCTGGCCTTCTGCTTAGAACACACACTGTAACAAGATCCCCAAGGAGGTACTATACTTGTAGAAGAGTGAGAGATTCTGCTGTGATCCACTTAAGTTATTTTCTTAATTAAGTGGGTACATATAAAACCTCCAGAGAGGTAAATTAACTTGTGAATTGGTGGCAGGATACATGTTGTTTATTAGACACTTGTAGGAAACGACATGCATGGCCCTGTGGATGCCGTTCTAAGTTGGAACATCAGGTTTCTTTGGTCTTCAGTCATTCAAGTGACTAAACATGGTGGACTTGCTTCACACCAGTCTCTCAGCAAACATTTGTTGAACAAATAAATCTTTTGAATTATGACCTAGGGCTTCTTCTACAACACTGTAGCTGGCTCCTGTAACTACCAGCACTCTTTAGTATCACAAAGTACTTTCAGAAAGAGTAGGCGGTGTCCTCATTTTTTGTGCCAATCTTTGGCAGCAGAATCCCAAGACCCAATGAAGTAGGGCTCATACAATTGTAATTTGTCCGTCATACATGGTACAAGAGGAACTTTTCTGCCCTCAAATTCTCTGTGTAGCTATGGGTGCCTTTGAACTTCTGAGTCTCCTGTCTCTACCTTCTGAGTGCTAAGGGTCATAGGCATGTGCTGCCATGCCTAGTTTCATGCAGTGCTGGGAATGAACCTAGGGCTTCAGGATGTATCAATTGAGTGATATCTCCAGTGCATGCATGGGCTGCACATCTTTGATGTGACACTACAGGACATAAACAGGTAAACACACACACACACACACACACACACACACACACACACACACAGAGAGAGAGAGAGAGAGAGAGAGAGAGAGAGAGAGAGAGAGAGAGAGAGAGAGACTAACCAACAAAAATGCAGTGCCCACTTCTAGCTCACCAAAAGTCTAGTGAGAATTTTCATGTTGTTGGCTAGTGATTCCATTCTGTCTAGACTGGTTTCGTTGTTGCTCTTATGCTCTGAGATCTGGTTTTGCCCATGTCTTTTCCTTCTCTGAAGGTGTTTGTTATTGATTGACCATCTGCTTAAAGGAAACTTTAGCTAGTCCTCTTATCCTAAGGAAGACTTTACTTCTTTCTGTCCATCAAGGCTGTGGCTGGGTAGTTCCATTGCATTCTTCTGTGTGTAACTTACTGGCTCAGTGTCATTCTTATGCCTCCATGGGCTGCTGCCTTATGTCCAGCAGTTTATAATCTCTGGCAGCTCAATAGCTTCCACTGTTGTGAGGGTGAGAGACTTCTTTCATTTCATGGAAGAAGTCACATATTACTCTGGGCCCAAATTGAAAATGACTTTTCCTCTGGGAAAAATGCCTGTGTGATAAATTTCTGCTATAATGCTATTTTGCACAGTTGCTGGAGATGCCAGGACTTTTCAAGACCAGTGCGACAAGAGCTGTCATTCTCTCATCTTTGTTAATTTTGTTGTCCTTGCCAAACAAGGTCTTTTAACAATAGTTGCAATATTTCGCACAGGACTTTCTTAAGGCAAAGGAAAATTTAGACAGATTCCCAGCAGCAGCTCTTGGAAGACAGAAGCAGGACTTAAGATCGCACCATTTCCCTGCATAGGCCAACTTGACTAATTTATAATTCTGAATCACAATGAAAACGGAAGCTAGTCTTGCATTGAATTTTTACTAAGTGTCAGGCACTATTCTAAGCCCATTAGCATGGATTATTTCTTGTATTACTGCCGTAATGCTATCAGGTAGGTCATGTTTTCCTGCCATTGTGATATCAAATAATTTAATTATCACTGGTAGGGGATGGACTTAAATTTCTGTGGTTATATTCCAGAGGGAGGGCAGTTGCCTTTTACAGAGCTTCTGTCTAGAGTAGGATAGTCATTCTAGATTTTAATCTTACGTCCCTGTATACTTTATGTTCCCACGAAGTCGTTTTCTTACAGATTAGTATTTAAATTTTGTATTGCGGCTGAACAAATTGCCAAAACCACAGAGACTTGATTAAGCACGGAAGAAACGATTGTCACTGTAGCTTTGGTGGACAGTTCTTTGGCTGATGATTACTTTTAGGTTCTTGTGTTAGATGAGGTTAGAGGGTGGATGGGTCTAGAATGTTCAAACTGTATCTATGAATGTATCTGGTGCCTTCAGGTGGTGGGAGAAAGTTGGTCTTAGCTGGCACATTTGAAGGGCTGATACTTTTTACCTCTTCATGTGGATCACCTATGTGGACTTGCATGTGAACGAAAAACTTACTGTATCAGAGGTGGGCTGGGGAAATGACTCCATCTGTAAAGGGCTTGTTGTGTAAACATGTGAACCTGGGTTTGATTACAGCAATGAGATGACAGAGAAACACAGATCTCTACGGCTCCCTGGAGAGTTAGCCTTGCCTAATTGGTGAGCTCCTGGACAGGAAGAGACCTTACCTCCAAAACAAAGGTGGGCAGTTTCAAAGAATACCACCCTAGAGTTGGTCTCTAGCCTTCACATACAAACACAGGTTCACTTCTGTGTGTATACACGCAGACATGCACAACAAATACACAGATCTCCCTGTAGGGGAGGGAGGAGAGAGAGAGATATGGGATGGAGGGGGGTGGAGAAATGATGTGATAGATGAGATCAGGGCTCTCAAGAGCACACAGCAGAAGCTGTGCCAGCTGTGCTTTGGGCCAGGTCTAGAACTGTCTCAGCCCTTTCTATCCTTTAGTTTAAGTTGATCTATAGGACCAGCCCAATGCAATTGACACGGATACTTGAAGCACAACTGTTAAGTCCCAGACTGGGGGTGAGGGTGGGGGTGGGGTGGGAAATAGGTCACCTATCTGGAAAAGGAAAGTATTTTTAGGACACTGGATGTGAAAGGCAGATGAAGCTCAAGCCCTGGCTTTCACACATTCCATCTCTTTGGTGTTAGGCAAGTTAAACATCTTTCAGCTTCTAATCGGTTCCCAGAAAAAGAGGGATGATCCTACCAGCCACTGTTGCTCATTGAATATCACTCCGTGCTAGGCATTGTTTTATTTTTCTCTTGTCAGTGGCTTCATGTACACTTCCCAGAGGACCTATGAAGTCTTTACCATATCCTATTAAATTTATAAGTGGTCAAACTCAGGGCACATAGGATGACATCTCCTGTTCAAAGTCACATTTCTGGCAAGTGGCAGTGCTGGAACTTGAACCCTGGCAGTATGGCCTAGTGCACACCCTTCATTAAGCTCTGCATTTATCAGTAGTATGTGTCCCCCCATGATGGTTGTAAAATATCAGTGAGATATTGTAAGTAAGGTACTTAATGTTGTGTGTGTGTGGTACAAAAATTACAGTGGCTTTGTGTATTTACAAAGTTATCATCCCGAGAGGACCAACTCACCAAAATCCCTGTCTCTCCTTAATATTCATGAGGACAGGAAATTTGTTCCCATTTTTCTTTATGTGGTTGGTTCAAGATGATATTTCTACTTCAAACACAACCGGGCCTATTTCAGTTATTGTGTATCTCCTGGGTTTTCTTCCTTGTCTACAGCTGAGGGATGTTATGCCTTCCTTCACAGATCAGCTGTGGGTTGATACTCTGCCTGTGGCACGTCACTGTTGCTTTTTGTTATAAATGCCCGTCCTCAGAGCTGCAGTGTTAGGTTAATGTCCACTGAAACACCAGAATGAAATTGTACTGTGTTTAAATCAAGGCTGCATGGTTTTTGTTTTTGTTTTTTTCTTTTTTTTTTTCCTACCTCAATCTCTGAGTGCCCAGGTTTGGGCTGTTTCCTGACATTATGCATTTGTTTGTATAATCTGCTTCCTTTCTCCCCACTTCCAACTTACTCATTGGGATTGTTGACTATCTACTGGTCCCATTTTTAAAAATAGAATTAAGCTATCTTTTCATTATTTGGTTTTCATTATTTGCTGAGTATGATTGTAGCTGAAGTAAAGACAAAGAAACATTGGGAGGTATTTTTGATTATTCGTATGTGTTCGCTTTCTCAATATCTGGTGCCTCAAAATCCCATTGTTTCCCCCTCAAAATGTATCCCCAAAGTCCCCCATTCGCATCAACCCCTGCATCCTTTCAGAAAACATTCCCCCTGGATTCACACTGGAGGTTCCCTTGGCATTCCAGCTCATATTTCTCCTCACCTTTGGAATATTTTCTGTTAAGCATCCAGAGAAAAACAAAACAAAAAAAAACCCCAAACAAACAAAAACAAAAACAAACAAACAAACAAAAAGGGACATGATCATGCTGATAAACTTCCAGTGCTTTCCATTTCGACTTACATAAAATATAATGCCAGCCTAGAGCTTACATTGTCCTACTCAAAGGAGACTTTCTCCTTCAAGCTCACCCCAACTCTTTCCCCTTTTCCGCAGCACGTGTCATATGGGATTGGTATTATTTTTTTTCTGATCCACCCCCATTACCTACTCTTTTATCCCAATCTGGTATAAAGAGTTGGTGTGGAAGGACAGCGACATTATCATGTTGATTACCAGAAACCCCACCCTGGCATATGGAGGGTACAAGCAATTTACTTGGATGAATGAAGGCAACATATTACCTTTCATAGGGGAATCAAACCCTTGGCCAGATTTAGTTTTGTTTTGTCAAGTCTTTAAATTGATTTGGGTTTTAATGTACATATAGAAAAATGTTGATTTTGGTATAGAAACAGGGTCCTTAATGTCACAAATATCAGCCACTTTGGTATAGGACTTCATGTTGTGTCCTCTTGAATGTTTCTATGAACTAAATGTAAAGTGACAGTGACTCATGTGGATACTCTTTTTCCTGCAACCCTGTCACAGTGGCATTCATTAAAAAAAAAAAATTGCCTTACTTCCTGACATAGTAACACACACCCATAATTCCAGCATTTGAGAGGCAGAGGCAGGAAGATCACAGAAAGTTTGATGCGAGTTTGGTCTACACAGCAAATTCTAGGCCAGCTAGGGCTATATAGCAAGATGCTGTCTCAAACAAAAGCAAAATCTCTTTTTGATCTTTGTTGTCTAAGTCTAGTGAGTTGAAAGTAAGGGTCAGCAATACTTCCCCCTACAAGCCACCTTCTAATCTCCACCTATTGTTAGTTACTCCAGTACAGACCCATCCCTGTGGTGGACCTTCCTTCTTCTTCTCCCTCTCTCTCCTCCCTCTCTGCTCCCTCTCTCCTCCCTCCCTCCCTCCCTCCCTCCCTCCCTCCCTCCCTCCCTCCCTCCCTCCCACTTTTCCCCTCTGCCTCTCCCTTTCCCTCTCCCCCCTCCCCCTCCCTCTCCCTCTCTATCTTCTTTCCCTCTTCCCTGCCCCTTTCTCAGATTAGTATATGTGTGTGAGTCAGTTCCCTTCTTCCACCATGTGGGTTATTCACAAACTCAGGTTATCAGACTTGGAGACAAGCATCCTTACCCTCTAAACCATCTTTCAGCCCTCTGGTATCTTTTCTGCAACTTCAAGGGCACAGGTTCACCCTGTAGCTTGGCAGTCCTTCCTTTCTTACTTTCCTACTTCTCATCACGACCGAGTTCAACAAGCTATTTGTCATCTTCACAAAGTTGCATGTTGTACAATTCCACGTGGATTCAGATCAAATGGATCCAAATTTGGTTTTAAAAATGGTTTAATTAGTTTTCAAGCAGCTTAAACTACACAACTAAAATGTTCTGAATCAAATGGAGAGATAAGTGTGAGAAAGTAAAGCAAAACAAAACAAAACCTTCCCAAACAAACAAACAAACAACCCACAAAAAAACCTAAGGGATTGGAAATGCAGAAAAGTTGGCTGTTTCTAGAACTATATGAGATCAAAACTAGCAGATACTCAGGACAAGTTAGCCAATTAGAAAGGACAGGAATGGGGGTGCTCTATTCCCAACTATTGCTTCAGATACTTGTAGTGTTGACAGTCAGAGGAGGGAGACAAGAGAGGACAGTAAAAACATCAAGGTGGGCCTGAAAACGCCTTTTGGAAAGACCTTTATGCCTGTGTTGAAACAGAACTTAAGAAGAAAAATAAGCAGAGTAAAATTTACTAACATGTTAAGACAAGTAAATTGCTAAGGAAGCACAAACCTGGTTTCAAAAAATATTTTAACTACGGAGGCCTAAAAATGAATCTCTGGCTGTAATGCTTTGCATCAGCAGGAGGCTGGCTGTAAATGGAGTGACCTCAGGCCTTTAAGCTGCTTCCCCAGTGGGATCCCCCAATTGCAACAGACCTAAAGATGCTGTGTGGCCCCTGTGTTCCAACTCTGTTTTAATTTGCAGTTATTCTGTTCCTATGTTGCCAGTGTGTTGAGTGTATGTCAAGTGGGAGGGCTTGGGCAGTGACAAATAACCTTCCTTTGTTGTTCATAGGTCACTGGATCACCAGGATGTTTGACGGAGAGAAGATGATCATTGTTGCTCTGCTTTAAGCTGGGTATATTGTGTAAAGGACACTGAAATAGGCATTTGGTGACTGCAGACAATGTTAGAAACTGGCAATGCTGAGTAAAGTCTTTTCTTTGCCTTCTAGATGCATAGAAGTCCATATCCTTGAAGTAAGTCAGTAGACTGTGTTTGGATGACTAACAATGGTTGGAATTGTTAATAGTTTCAGCTCTGACTTTCCACATTTCCCTGGAGATCTTCCATAAGGCAGAGGATTTGGTAAAAGTATCAAAAAATGGGATACCCACAAGAGGGAAGGATTCTGGGTCTCTGAATGGTTATGTGGAACAGAGACTTTGACACGCTTTGAAATACCATGAGTAAGAAATGTGTCTACTGTGTTAAATGCTTTAGTAAACAAATGATTATTTTGTTGAGATTTTGGGAATTACCTGTTGTATACCTTATAGCCTGCCTGGAAAAATACATTTATTAAAGCGTAGGATGTTAGTTGTTTTATTCATCATACTTTATATTACATTTATCTATCATCTATCTTATCTATCAATCTATCTATCCATCTATGTATCCACTATCTCTCTCTCTTTGCATTCTCTCTCTCTCTCTCTCTCTCTCTCTGTGTGTGTGTGTGTGTGTGTGTGAGAGAGAGAGAGAGAGAGAGAGAAAGAGAGAGAGAGAGAGAGAGAGAGAGAGAGAGAGAGAGAGAGAGAGAAAGAGAGAGAGAGTCAAAGGACAGTTTGTGGAAGTTAGTTCTCTCCTCCTATCATTATGTAGGTTCTTAGGGATCAAGCTCAGGTCCTCAGACTTAATGGCAAGCACCTTTAACTGCTAAGTCATCTTACTTGTCTATGCTCTTCAATTTTCTTTCACCCTGTAGAGTTGTTATTCTCTAGCTTCATGCTTCTCATCTATAGACTCAACTGACTAAGGATCAAAAATATTAAAATCTCTGTTGCTTCTATACTGAATACTGTATAGATTTTCCTATGGTTCTATGAACAATACTTCATAGTGACTATTTATGCAGAGTTTATACTGTATTAGGCTTTAGAGGCAATCTAGAGATGACTTAAGGTATAAAGGAAGGATGTATATAAGGGATTCAATAACCATGAGATTTGCTATGCAAGAGTGGGCATCTGGACTTGATCCTTCATGCATACCAAGACAACAGCAACAACAGGGGACTTTTGTGACTGAAAGCTTACTTCTGATTAAGACAGAAACTCCTTAAAATTCTTCTGTTTTTCTTATCCTAGGAAGTCAGTAGTCATGTGCAATATGTTACTCTCTAAACCCGGATCTACTCATGCAAGTTACATATGCTATGTGAATATTAATATGCTACATCAGTCTCCTTATATATAATGTTGTTAAGATAATAGAACTTAGCTTTTTCTTTATTTTGTTTTGAGACAGGATCTTGTTATGTAGCTTAGACTGTCCTCGAACTCATGACCATGAGTGTTGAGATTACAGTTGTGTACCACTGTACTTAGCTTTTATCCTGGGTTTTTGAGAATCAAATGAATGAATCCACATATAGTGCTTTGCATAGCAGCTGTCACAGAGTCAATTTACCTGTATATCCAAGTTCCCATCTTTTTTATCCATGTTGTTGGCATGGGCCATCTCCCTAGCACATGCTTCTCAGGGAGGCTAATTAGGCAAGTACTCCCACTTGCCTTGGCATGTTTTATGGATGACCCAAACTGCAAACACCAACATGTCTAAAACATATGCTGTCTGCTTTGTTTAATTTCAGATACCAAAATATGCCTACACATAGGGGTATGTGCATAAAAAAATGCATGTACTTTTTTTTTTGGCTTGGTAGAAATAGGCTTCTGTGATGTGTCTTTTCCTCCTCCCACACATGCCCCTCCATGGCTGGCACATCTCCTAATTATTCCCATCGACTCCCTCCCCATAGACCTTTTGTGTGTATATTTTGGCACACATTCTTTTGGTTCTGCTTAGCTCCCTTCTATCTCTCCTCCCCCCCCCCCATTCTCTTCACAACTCTTTAGAAAAATTCGTTAAACTATACACTTTTTTATTATTAATGTGCATTTATGAAAAATTCTTCACAGTTACAAAAGTGCATGGTTATAAAATAATTTCCATACAAAGGTTGGCATCTTCCCAACTCCTCCCTAACCCTCCCACCACATCAGGGCTTAGGAAAACTGAGAGGTCTATGGACCCAGCTCCCAACCAGTGCCGAGATTTACAAAAGTTTTCTGGGTTTTGCCTCCTTTACTTCCTTTTGCCTCCTTCTGGAGTATACAAAACAAGACAAGGTTCCCCAGCTTTGAGGAATGAACAAGATATCTTTTTGTGCTCTTCTATAACTGGAAAGAATGGCAGCATATATATATGAACGGAGACAATGGAGCCATTGGCCTTAAAGGTTGCAATGAAATACATGTCCTGATCTCTTCAAATACATTACATCAAACCTTTAACCGAGACCATGGAAACTCCATAGCATCTCTGGGTAACCTATTTCTTCATGTTTCTATTGGAATACTGGTGAAAATGGAAAGGGAGTTGGTATCCTGAGGATAACCAGAGAGGCATGGTCCAGAACAGTGTGGTGCAGATGTGGGATCTTTTCTCAAGAAGAATTTTATTGGCTAGCCCTTGGCCACCATAATCTTGTTGGTTAGTTATGACCTGATATCTTCAGACACAGCATAAAGAAAACCTCTGTGAGGGGTAAAAGTCTCTAGGGGACAGAGGAGAACAGAGGGAAATAGGGAGGAGCCAGGTTCTCATTAGATTGTTTCTACTATAGTATTGGCTCTTTTCATATTTCCTGAGCAGCTAGACAAATGGGTAGGGTTCATGTTTGTGTACCAACTTGATAGCTGAGTGTACTGTGTCAGAGTTTGAACCCAAGTTCCAGAGGAATATTCTCCAAGTCAGCAGATAGCCAACACAAACGAACCATAGGTACACATATGGACAAACAAATGATCCCACATTTGCCAGTGTGGAAAAAAACTGAACAAAACTTCATGGGGACATCATAATGGGCTTGTCATTACCAGGATATGTAAACATTTGCCTTAAGGATTATTAGACTATTTCTAGACACTTAGTTCTGACAGCCTGAACAGGATGGTGGTAGTATTATAATTCCACGTTAGTGTGGAGGCTGAATGTCTCTCTTCTTGTGCCTTAGTTAACTGGGGACCTTTTAGAAGCTGAAGAAACATTGTCTTGATATATCTTGCTTAGAAGTCTTTGCCATTAATGGAGATCAAATTGTGCCACTCAAAAGAACATTTGATCTCAAGAGGCATTTGGTGTCTTGTCTGGTTCTAATTCTATGTAAAACAGTAGTATATCTTAAAATATAGTAACTATAATTCAGTAAACAGTAGTGTTCAGGAGATTACTATAAGTGAGCATGGTGTTCTTCTATGGAGAGTTAAATGATTTTTATCAGAAATACTATTTCTATAAGTTCCTTTCCAAAACACTTTATGCAATAAGCTTAGCTTGTGGATAATAGCTGAAGTCTACCATTGTTGGCCACAGTTGAGTGGTCAGGAAGAGCAGGGCATAGTTCTATGTCATATTTCATGGGAGCAGAGCTCTGGCCTAGGCATTAAAAGCAAGAGTGAGGGGAGAAGCTTCCAGGTTCTCTTTTGGTTGATTAGATCAATGCAGATGACTTAGAATATGATATGTTCTCCTTCTCCATGCATTTTAGGGCAGCTGGGTGGGGGAGCGGATGGTGGATGCTTGCTAGGGTTGGAGCCAAGATAGAAAGCTCTTGTTTTCATTTTTTTACCCAAGCCAGTTTTGCTAACAGAACTGGACCTACTCAGATGGGTCTCCCCATCTCCTGTACAGGGGTCCTCACCTATCATTTTCTCAGATCCTTCAGTTTCTCTTGCAACACAACACAGTAGGAGGTACATCTCCTGTTTTCCAAAGATCTGATTGAGAAAGAAAAAGACAGTCATCATAGCCACCATTCTAATGATGTGCTCATACTGTTAAAGAGGCATCTTCTGTTTAGATATCACTTGTGGTGCTTTTGTTTTAGAGACTGAAGTTGCCCCACTGGGAGCACAATCTGGGCACAGCTGGGCTTTACTGCCTTTTAATGTTTTTTTTTTTTTTGTGATTATTATTGTTATAATGAGTGCTGAATTCTAGAGTCCTGCTATGCAAGCTTCGAGAACATTCTCTTTCACCAGGTGCCTGAGGAAGCACTGGAAAGAGAACCATGACCGAACCGAGTCCAGCCTTAGGCTGAAGGCATACCCAACCTTTAGCCTCTGTTTTTTCATCTGTAAAACAGCATTTTGATTTGTTCCTCACACAGGAGATGAATACAAAAGAAGCATCCTAGACTTTCCAGTGCCCAGGGAGACAGGGAAGATCACGATGAAGCAGGTGACATGGATGAGGAAGATGAAGATGATGACAAAGACGGTGAGCATCGTGTTTCCCACAGAGTCCTTAGTGTCTGACTGATTAGATATAAATTTCCTCAATGGAGTCACCTGTCATACTCTTTGTTTATACAGATAATTTGGGTAAGTGCCCCGGCTCTCCGCAATGAATTCAACTGGAAAGTGGGAATGACAAAAACTCCTTGGCTGTGAGAATGGCAAGAGATGAATCAGAAAATAGAACCACGCCCAGAGGAGTGCCTGGTCCTTATCAGCAACTTCATTAGCATGGCTTGAACTTGAACTTATGTAGCTTTAGAAAGAATTGTGGTGAAGGATACTGATTTTATTTTGATCAAGACATAGCATGCTACCTTATCTTTTCTGAGCCTGATGACCTCATCTGCCAAATGGGAACAATAAATCCCTCTGAAAGGCTGTTGTAAGTGTGAAAGGAAACTGTTGAGGAGGGAGCTTATCACACTGCCTGACACTGGCAAGAATCTGCAATTAATAGCTATTCTTCCTTTATGCTCAATCGAGTGAGTTACTAAGGAGAGAAGACATACCATCCTGTGGGTATGAATGTGGTGGCTTTGTCCCCCTGCCCGGGACACTCTCATGCTAGGATCTGTACCCTACAGTGCACTTTCCTGGTGAGTTCCTTTGGTGTGAGCACCATGGAAAGAACAGTCACATAAATTGGGGTCCCAGGGTGCCAGGACTTTTGCTGCCTTATTGTGAGGCATCCTGCCTTTTCTTTGAAGATAAGGCTTGAGTCAGAAGCAGAGACAGGGACAGGAGGAAGGGTGCTGAGGGTGATTACCTCACAATTAGACTGTAATTGGGGCAGTATAGGGAAGTCACTAGGAGGTCCTTTCACTCCGAAGCTGCTAGTGGGAGAAGGTCAAGGTGTCTGGCATGGAGGCTATCTCACTCCTGGTGGAGGCTATCTCACTCCTGGAGGGCAGTAGCAGGCAGCAGTGGGAACTGAAAACCTGGGTGTCAGGGGAAAGCTTTGCTTTGCACATATCTTCTCTTTCCACATACCTCACATACCACAAGGAACAGTGTGCTGCTCTCAACACAACCTGCACACTTTGTTCTATCATTTGCTATGTTTCCTCCTTCCCTATCTACTTAGCAGATAATTCCTGCAATTCTTCTTGAACTTTGTGAGGCACAGATGATGGACCCTCCAACTTGTGTTCCATTACTGTGTGCTCAGAGCACTGGCATTTTGTCATAAAAGGATGTTTTGGAATTGCTTTTCTTTATTAGAAGTAAGTACCTCAAGGGCAGGGACCGAATTGAATTTGTCTTTCATTCCTAGTTGCTAGCACAGTGCCTGGCTCAAAGTGGATAGATGCCCATACAAAGTTAGCTTTCCAACCTTGTTTGAGCTATGATGGAGGTGGCCAGGACACCGTGATACAAGGTGTCCAGTGGTCAGAAGCAGTGGCAGCAGCATG
The DNA here is from genome assembly GCF_011762505.2 of Arvicanthis niloticus. Lineage (NCBI taxonomy): Eukaryota > Metazoa > Chordata > Mammalia > Rodentia > Muridae > Arvicanthis > Arvicanthis niloticus. The sequence goes on from NC_047659.1 coordinate 59,883,997, forward strand.
GAGGGATGAGAGGCACCTGTGTCAAATCTCTTCTTCTTCATTGGCCTTGCTCCAACGGTGACAGCAGTTGGCCGTGATGCCCAAGAGGAAGTTGGTGGCTACAGAAGCGATGGAAACCACAAAGCCCACAAATGCGATGAAGAGGTAATCATCCAGGGTCAGAGTCAGGTGGCAGGCCTTGAAGCTCTCTTCAGTGAGTGAAAAGAGGGGCGCACCCTCAACTTCAGGGGGACCCCGACACTCAGCCAGCTGAGAATCTGCAACGCAGAACAGGGATAGGGTGAGACTCCTGTGGGAGAGAAGTGATGGAAAAACTTCCTACTACCCCGCTTCCAGAGAATAGCTGAGTCTCTTCCATGTGCCTCAAATATACTTACCATCAATAACCCTCAAAGTTTTTTCCCTAGTTTTATAGATGTGATAAATTACTATTCCTGGAGTTTAGCATCTGTGAAAAGTCTTATAGCTACTTCCAGTGGTGGATCTAGAACTTTCGTGAGACATGAAGGCTGGAGTCTGGACATGTTACTCTCTGCTTCATACATTCTTTTGACTTCTCATTTTTTTTTTTTTTTTTTTCAGAGAGGAAGCCAACAACCCCTTTAGGGTGACAAGGACACTTTTCCAGTCCTTTATTTTGCTTTTTTATTCTGCTCCAGAGACACATGTCTCTATCATTTCTCCATGGCCCCATGCTTGTCTCTTCTTAGGAAGTACCTCTGTATTTGCCCCTTGTGATAGTTTCTAATCTATCTCCCTGTGTAGCCCACTCTCGCACTTCCTTTGTGACATTATCCAATGCAACCTGCTTAGTGATGCCTTCCCTTGGGAAAACCCCATGCCTGCTTCTCTTACAGACCCTATCACAACAATTCTGCTTTATTTTTCCCTGTGGTGTCCTTGCCTGACAGTTTTATTACTGTCTTTCTTCTCTTGAAGATAAGCTTCTCCCACAGTACTAGAACAGCATCCCTTCATAGTAAGTACTCAGTGAATCTTTCTTAAATAAATGAGGGACTTCACCTAACTCATGTGTTTTTTTCCAGATATATAGACTACAATGTCAACAGTGTAGCCTCTGGAACTACTGTATCACCTGAGTGTGAATCTCTCCTAATTCTCATCAGTTGTGTGATTGTGGATATTTAGTCCCTCTGTATCTTGCTTTTTGTTTCTTGTTTTAATCTGTCAAGTGGCAATAATCATAATATCTGCTTTCTGGAACTGTGACCAGGATTCAGAGAGTTAAAGCACACAATCGTTTCTGATGCATAATAAGCATTAGGTGAATGCACACCTTTTATAATGATCATAGTTGGGTCTCTCAAGTGTCAACTGGAGGGGTCTTATTCTATATACAGACATCTGAGGGAAGAAGCTGCTCCTTTAGTGGCATGGCTTTTCTTCCCAGCATTGTGGAATTGTCCTTCAGGATTACTTCAGTAAATGCTTAATGGTTATCAGTGGTCTAATCTTAGTCTTAGAAGTAAAGTATGGCATCTGGGGGTGGTTCCACCTAGAAACCTGGGCAGTAGCTTCAGGAGTAATGCCATATGCCCTTGCCCTTGGTAAGGATGTAAATATGAATCGAGCTCTAACCTTCAGCAAATCCTGTTTATTTTTTCCTTTCTGTCTCTCATGTGTCACCTTTATAAGAAGGGAAGAATCCAATCTAAATTTTCCAAGCAAGTCATCATGAGGCCTTAAAATTACAGTGTACAAAATATAGCCTGTGTCAATGCTATCTGTTAATTATGCATTTTTCTTTTTTTAGGGCAAAGAACAAAGTGATGAGTTTAGACTGATCCTTTTGGATGTTGGATATGCATACATATTACCATCTTTAGATGTGTGTGTGTGTGTGTGTGTGTGTGTGTGTGTGTTCATTCATGTTGTGGATAAGGATGTGATTATCTCCAAGTCATGGGTTGAGTCAATCCTAGTAGGCTGTTTGCATGGGACCTGACTAGGTCCAGGTCATGTACAGAGTTGACTCACAAGAAGGTCTCTGTTGGAAACTAGAAGACAATTAACTTCCAGAGTTGATTGTTTATAAAGTTTCAGTGGGACAATGCATATCAGCTAGAGGAGGCTGAGAGTACACAGCTACCATACAGGACTGGAAGCTATGGGCTGACAAAGTTCTATTTGAGTCAAGAGACCAATCTTGAAATCAGATTGTATCCCAGGAGCTCTCTCAAGCCTACATTTGAATCCTGCCTCTCAGCATAGATAATAGGAGATTCTCACACGGAGAAAAGAAAGAAAGTGATACAAAATTGTCTAGAGGGGTGACATCATCCAGTTCTACCTGTTGTGGCAAGATTTGGTCTCCAAGCTGAACCATAACAATTCCTCTGTGGAAAAGAATAGGGGCCTGAGGACAGTTCTCTGGAGCTCAAGTACCTCACCTGCAGTGATGTCTGAGGCTGCACTGATGAGACCTGAGGTTCTTCTCCTGTCTCCTGGAGGTTTGGTCCCTTGCCTGCATTGCTGTATGAGCCATCACGTATGGGGCCTCTCTCTTCTGCTAAGAGCTCAGGTCCCTTGCCTGAATTGATGTATATAATTCCTACCATGATAGGAAATGACCCCATGTCCTCCCTAAGGCAGCCAGACCCTCTGTGGGGGGTAGCAAGGGTATCAGAGATCTCTGCAGAAGAGGCATCCCTACAGTGAGGGCTTAGTATCCCAGAAGGCTCTTTCTGTCAATAGTGACAAGAAGGAGGGAGGCACAGCTTGCAGAGACATTGAGTTGGTAGGGAGATGGCTCTATGCAGCCTCTCCATCCTAGCCCCCACCATCACCCCATCTCAGCCTCCAGCTATTTTGGTACTGGAGAACTTCCTCCCACAGCTCTGTGGAAACACTGAAATCGTGACCCACAGCCCCCCTAAGTTATTTTGGTCCTGGACTCCCCACTCAGTCCTCTCCCTCTTGCCTCATTCAGCACTGTTTAAGCCCCCTAAGCATGCTAAACTTTAAGTTGTAGGGAATCCCTGGGATGGGACTCCAGCAACTCCTACTGTTCTGACACCAGGGGCTTAGGCCAAAGCTTGATGCTAAACCAAAAGTGAATTGGTGGTTGGGGCTATGGTTAAACTTTATTGCCTATAGGCTAAGCTTTAGTAACACTGGGTGAGAGCAGGGTCCATCAAACCTTCATGACACTGGCTCTTTAAGGACTCAGTCTACTCTGCTTGGGATTCCCCAGTTTAACTGTCTCATTTCAGCCCCTTTCCCCAGATACAACCCCCCATGCATAAACCTTGAAGATTCTGCTAAGGCTGCCTGGCCAGCTCAGAGTTTGACTTATGTAGTTCAGGATCTTATTCTTGACACTGTGGCCAGAGAACAGCCAGACTGCCAGGATTTGAATCTTTACTCCAACACCGGGTAGCTGTGTAATTTTGACCAAGCTACTAGATTTTCCTATACTTCTGTTTCCTCCTCATCAGGGTTCTTATGAGGATAAGAGGAGCCGACACATGAAATATGCTTAGAATAAGGACTGGCACATAGTAAGTACTAAAATAAATAGGATTAGTCATGATTGTTTCTTTGAGTTTTCTCAGCACTGACAAGAGTTAGAGTAGAGTAGAAGTCAAATGAACTGTGTTTTTATCTCCGGCTCTGCCAGTTTCTAAGGGAACGACTCTGGGGAAGCCTTCTTAGTGGTTCTATTTCTCAGCCTTTTCACCTGTAAAATGGGGACAATAAAAATGAGGACTCATTGAGATAATGTATGCCAAGGTACTCAGCACACCGCAGTTCAACAAATACCACCAACAGCTTCCACCACTCTGCTTGTGCGTCTTCCTCTCTATCACCATAAGTACCATACAGGTAAGGTACGTCTGATTCTTTAGCAAATCAACTTCTTTAGTGTGTGCCTTGTATATTCAACAAATACTTGTTGAATAAGAGATGGCACATAGTATTACCACTATTATTATTATTAATTATTATTAATTTTTGGAGGTATTACTTCTGGAAACCTTCTGCCTAGTGACCTGTCCAGTCATCTCTCTTACCCGCTGTACAGCGCTGTATCCGATTCCGCAGCCACTTCAGCAAGGGCTCCATGGTGCAGCCACATACCCATGGGTTACCCCCGATCTGTAGGGTCACCAGCCCCGGGAGGCCCTCAAGGGCTTCAAGGCTCAGAAAAGCCAGGCCTCCATAGCTGAGGTCCAGGTCTCTGAGTTGCACGAGGCCTTGGAAGGCCTGGGGATGCACCCTCCGCAGCCAGGGGTTGTGGCTCAGGTCGATATGTACCAGTCCGTGAGCCTCCCGGAACATGTCAGCAGGCACGTGGCTGAGGTTGTTGTAGCTCAGGTCCAGGTGTGCTAAGCGCTTGGCATGAAGAAAGAGGCCAGGGGGGAGCTCCATCAAGGAGTTGTTTCGTAAATCCAGCACGCGGAGTTCCATGTAGCATGTGAGATAGCCTGGCGGCACGGCTGCAATGCGATTGTGGGCTAGGCTGAGGTTGCGGGTGTCCATTGGCAGGTCCGGGGGTACGGAGAACAGCCGCTGGTTGCTGCAGTCCACTACTTGGTTACGGCATGTACAAAGGACTGGGCAACTGGTACCCGCATCAGAGTGCATCACCCCAGCTGCCAAGAGGAAGAAGACCAGCAACAAGGCTGAGTGGGGAGGCCCAGGCCAGGGAAGCTGGGCCCAAGTGTCACCCATCTTTGGCAGCTGGCAGCAGCAGTGCTGTAGGGAGCCCATGCTAGCAGTGTCCCTAGGTCCAACAGTCAAGGTACAGGGATGCTGCTACATTAGAGGCCTGAGCCTGGAAGGTGGAGCTTCTGAGAGAGTGCTATCATGGTGCAACACTTCCTTGGGAGCCTCTAAACACCCAAGGACTTCCTAAGATCCATAGGATGGCCCTTTGTAGAGCCTGGGGAGCAAGAATCCAGTTGAGGTACCCCAGGGTCTGAAAGGATGATCAAAGCTTAAGAAAAGAGGGGAATAAGGATGGAGCTGGAACAGCTGTCAGCAGGTCCTGGAAGGGTCCCTGCAGATCTTTTGTGCTTTGGTCACCCATGCCTGCTGGATGCTTCCTCTTGTGCTGTGTCTGACAGGTGGGGCAGAGGAGGATGTGAGGGAGATGAAAGGTGCCCTTTAAAGGTCCTGGCACTTCATCTAAGAAAACTTAAGCCCTGTCCTAGGTCTGGGACTGATTAGGAAGTCAGAACGGCACCTTGATCTCCAGCATTCAAGGTCCCAGAGGCCATTTTTTCTGGTGGCCCAGTAGGCATGAGTTCACAAAAGACCTGGGGCCAGAGATTTAGGATGGAGAAGTATGTTCCCATGGGCCTCCCGAAAGCCTGACTATTCAGTCTCAGTGGCCTCTGGAATCTCAAGGAATGCTCTTTGCTTCCCAGAGGGGGGTGAGTCCCAAGTGACATCCACTGTCTGGACCACTGAATCTGGAAAATGCCATGAGTCTGGAGGCACAGGTAGGGGTCAGTTAGAAAAGCATCATCTATGTCTTCAAAGCTGTCACCATGCTTAGCTGTGCACTCAGCAGGCAGAGGCAGAAGTCACTCTGTCAACAAGAAAAGCATTCAGGCAGAGAAATACAGTGTCCCTACATCCCTGTCCCCTTGCTAAGTTCCTTTGTCTTACCTCACTCCTCCTTACTTCTCTCTTCTTTCTTCTTTGAACCTTATCTGTCCCCAACCACAAAGTTCTTTGCTTACTATCTTTCAAATGAGGACTACAGTGAGCTCAGAGCCCAGTCTACAGCCACCTACTCACTCTATCTACCTGACCTGAAATCCTTCTCCTAGGTTTCTGTCCGGAGTTGGGTGCATTTTCTTCTATTGCTCATAGCTCCACCCTTGTGAGCACCAAATACCCGACCCTGAGCAACTCCCCAAGAAAAACATGCATCCAAATTCTAGCAGTTTGTACACCTCTCTTTTCCACTTTCAGCATCCCCCTACCCCCACCCCACCCCGTCTCTATCTTACACACACACACACACACACACACACACACACACACACACACACACACACTTTCACTGCCCCTCCCTCAGCTTCTTTCTACACACTCCCTACCCCAGTGTGCCCCAGCATCTTGTACACCATGGCATAGCCCTAACCACAGCATCCTTTTATCTTCTACTCTCCAGCTCCCAGCCTCCCGCTTAAGCCCCCACACACACACACACACTTGGTCTGGCAAAGAGATGGAGAACCTCATCCCACCCAGGGCCTCACCCCGCTGCTCATCCCTCACTCTCTGTGGCTTCAGCTTTTCTTTTACTCACCTGCTGTCCTCACTTACCCCCACCCCTTTATCCAGTCACTCGGTCATTTTCCCACCCAGTTCCCCACTGCTTCGTAACCTCAGTCTCACCCACTGGCAAATCACCCCGGCATCCCCTTATCCAGACTAATTTTTCTCAGCTTCGGGGTCTTCTGCTATACTCCCACGGGCCCTCAGGAGACTACTCACTCTGTTCCAAGGACACAGACATCAATCTGCCGCAGACGAACGGCTCTGCCTCCCTCATCCTGGAATCCCCCGCTCCTTTGCTTGCTAGCTTCCGAACAGATTGCCTATCCGGCTCTTCCCCTCCCCCGACTCTCCTCTTCCATGTCTCCTGGATCCCAGGCCAGCATCTTCTGCGGTTTCCTGTCCTGTGGTCCCTGTGCCCCTTCTTTTACGCTGAAAGGAAATTTGAGAGAGGATGCTTAGAAAGTTCACAGAATCTGAATGCCTCTTGGGAAACTCAGCTGGTGCCGAGGCTGCCTTGGTGTGTGGCTTCCGCCAGAGCCAGGTCTTTCCCTCCCTCCTCCTCCTCCCTCTCTCTCTTTCTCCCCCTCCCTCTATCCCTCTCCCCTCCTCTCTCTCTTTCACTCCCCCTTTTTTCCTCGAGGGCCAGGTAATGACGTTTCACTGTCTCTTAGCAACTGCCTCCACATCTCTGAGCAACAGGGGAACTGGCTATAGACCCCACCAAGATGAGAAGAGAGAATGAAGTACTCCTGGTGAATTTGCAGCCACCCTCAGAGTCTTAGTGGGTAGGGAAAGAGGAAGAAAGGAGAGGAGGTTAGGCAACCCCAGAACAGGCATTAGGGGAGAGGAGCAGGCAAGGGAGAGAAGGCAAGAGGGCTCACCTGGAAAGGTTTGAGTAGATAGAGCATTGGTCTGAAATCTTAGAACACGGAGATTTTAAGTGCATCCGATCCCACAGAGATAGAAGAGAGGGCGTAAAATGGAGGGAGGAATTTAATGGGGTGGTAAAAATCAAAATAGATGAGAGCAATGAAGGCAAGCATAAGGATGGTCAGAGGAAAGAAACATGGTTGATTCTCAGTGTCTGGTCATCTGATGGGCAAACATTTTCTGTTTAGCTGCTTTGACATCTGTTTCCAGGTCAGAGCACCAAGTGATTGGATGAAGCTTGCTTATTAGGAAGAATTACAGGTGAATTATTTCCTCTGCTCCTTGTTTCTGAGCCCTTACCCCGTGAGTTATCTGGGGCTAGGAGATTCAGTTGGAGTATCATTTGAGCGTAGAGCCCTTGGGATGCAAAGAAGCAATTGCCTAGTTCAGGTGAGGGTACCTGGACCACTGTAGACACTTGATTATATCCTTAGGGAATGGAAGTGACCAGCAAAGTATCATAGTCCTGGGTTGGGGTGATGGCTCATTGGGTAAAAGTCCTGCAGTACAAACACAAAACTGGGATCTTGAGCCTCAGCACCGTGTCGTGTCGCTGCCTGGCACTTGTGGCAGCCTCCCTGTAATCCTAGTGCATGGAACATAGAGACGAGATCCCCACAGCCAGCTAACTAGAAAGACTAGATGATTTTGGGAGCTCTGGGTTTAAACAAGAGATCTTGACTCAGTGTGCAAGATGGAGAATTATTGAGACACCTCTGGCTTCCACATGCATGTGAACACATGAACATGCACACACGCACACACATACACACACATCTATGATCAAAAAATACGACGCTTCTTTCTTCTTTCTAAGGGCTCTAGGAATCCCTTTTGTTCTGCTCCCTTTAAGATTCTCATTCTGTTGAGTTCATATGAAAGTGAAATTTCACACCATCTCTTGTCTTGAGCAAGTCTCTTGTTCAGTGGGTCATAATTTGCAAATTGTCTTGGCAAGTTGGTTTGATTAAATAGCTGGTTTCGCTTTCCCTTCTTCCCTTCCTTTACCCTCTCCTCCCCTTCCTCTCTCTTTCTCTCTTCTTCTCCTCCTTTCCATTCTCCTCTCCTTCCCTTTTCTCTCTTCTCTTTCCTCTCATCAGGTGTCTTGCTATGCAGTCCAGGCTGGCCCTGAATTCTTAATCTTTTTGCCTCTGTAGTGCTGATGCATTACAACAACCACACTTGCTTTTTTTCCCCTCTTTTTTTGTACATTTGCCATTTGCTAAATAATTCACCAGATGGTAGGTTTATAGCTTAGGAGAATCATATAGGAACGGGGAGATGGCTCTCTTGGTAAAGCTCTTTCTGTACAAGTATAGAGGCCTGAGTTCTACCCTTAGCATCCAAGTAAAATGCTTGGTGTAGCGCGGCAAGTGTGTAATCCCAGTGCTAGCTCAAAATACTCCCAAGAATAAATGACACCCAAGGTTGAGCTCTGACTTGTACACAAAATGTACCTGTGCACTTGCTCAAGCACACACACACACACACACACACACACACACACACACACACACACACAAGCAGACACACAGATGGATAGAGACAACCCCTTAGAGGTCTGACACTGCCTCTATGCTTTCAGTCTGCTGACCTGGATGGAGCTTCTTGTATCTAAAGGGTATCTTATGTTTTGTGGGGAGGGGGGAACAAAATGATGCTATAGAGAAGAAATGTGAATTTACACAGGTGCTGGGCATTTATGAAGTTCTGTAGGTCACTGACTTCATCTTGTTTACCAGAACTCCCCTTTAAATATGCTTATAGAAGATCAGCTTCCCAGCTCTCTCTCTCTTACAGTGCAGCGTTTCACCTTTCATAGTGTCTAGTGCAGAGCAACACGGCAACCCATTTGCATAAACTTCTCTATGCTGAATGAGGTTATCAGCTCCTCCATGCTTAAAGGAGTGGTGGCGGTTGTTAAATCTCATCTTTAATGTTAGAAATAAAATACTGATCTTATTTTATTTTAGTTTTGATTTTTCAAGATAGGTTTTCTATTTGTAGTCCTGGCTGTCCTAGAACTTGATCTGTAGACCAGCTTGGCCTTAACTCAGAAATCTGCCTGCCTCTGCCTCCTGAGTGCTGGGATTAAAAGCGTGCACTACCACCACCCAGCTAAAATACTGGTCTTAACCCAATAGTAATTGAGGATGGTTTACCTCTGGATAGCAAAGCGAGCATTGGTTTTCATTAATTGAAAAATGCTTGGAGACAGATTCGCACTGGGAAGAATCTTGAAATGTAACTATGAAAGGTAGAAAAGGGTATTCGCAGCTGAACATTTAGTGTTGGCTGAAAATAAGACAAGAAATTTAGAATTTTCTTCCTTTGCATGATCTGAAATTTGCAGTTACAGCAAGAACTAATGTGGTTAAGGGAAAAATATAGTGAGTTTCCTTAAGAGGTAGAGGTCGGGAAGAAGGCTCAATGAATAAAGCTTGCTCTAATGAAAGCCTGAGTTTGGATTCTCAGCACCCATGTAACAGATGAGGTTCATGTTTGTAACCCCAGTGCTGGGTTGGCGATATTGATAGAAACAAGCAGCTCCTGGGGATCCTCTGACCAGCCAGTTTGTTCAAGTCAGTAAGCTCCAGGTGCAGGGAGAGACCTTGCCTCAAAAAATAAGGTGGTAAATAATAGAGAAGACACCTGATCATGATCTCTGTCTTCCATACGAACATACATGGGAGAGTACACTCACGGGGGCACATATGCGTACAACACACACACACACACACACACACACACACACACACACACACACACACAAAACCTAGGCAGTTGGAAACTTCAGTTTTGTACTTGTGGACTAGAATAATAATGACACCTGAGCCCCAGGGCATCTCACAGGTATGCTGTATTAATAAAGCATTTAAATAGCATGTAACACTACAGATAGGTTTGTCAGGTGAACAAATTAAAAAAAAACCAGTGAACCATTGCTGAATAGTTATGCAGAAAGGAAAACATTAATTTGCATGGAAGTAGGAGACAAAGGAAAACAGTTAGGTTGGCTGACGAGTCAAATATATGCTTATGCAAGGTAAGCCTCAAGATTTACAAGAAACCTCCATTAGCGAACATGATGGCAGCATGTAATCTATCTTTTGTAAATGTGAAGTTCAATGAAGTAGAAATATTTTAAGTGTCTTTTTACTTTTAATCATTTTTGACTCATTAAGAGATTCTGAGAATCCTAAATTGGTGTTTTGTGGCACACAATGTACCGTAGGGGGGAACATGCTTGTTCTCAAATAAGCTTAAGAAACAGTGCCTTCAGTAGTTCTCTGCTGTATATGTGTTAGGTGCCTTGAACCAGTTCCTGTCTGCTGCCTGGTTGGTGGCTCAGTGTCTGAGAGATCTCAGGGGTCTGGATTAGTTGAGACTGCTGGTTTTCTTATGGGGTTGCCCTCCTCCTCAGCTTCTTCCAGCCTTTCCCTAATTCAGCCACAGGGGCCTGACTTCAGTCCAATGGTTGGGTGTAAGTATCTGCATCAGTCTCAGTCATCTGCGTGTTGGGCCTCTCAGAGGACAGCCATGCTAGACTCCTGTCTGTAAGCACCTAGCTCTTATCAGGCCTTAGAGCCTCCCCTTGAGATGGATTCCAAGTTGGACCTGTCACTGGACTGCCTTTCCCTCAGTCTCTTCTCCATTTTTGTCCCTGCAGTTCTTTTAGACAGGAACAATTCTGGGTCAGAATTTTTGACTGCCTGGTCTGGCCTCCACTCTTAATTTTTTTCCCCCTGTCAATCCTTCTTTCTCTCCTAAAAGTCCCTTTCCACATATGAGTTGTACTGTTTTGTGTGGGGCCCACAGAAGTTTAACCCAGGGCTATCCTCATGACCATGAGTGTGAATCTACTCATTGGAACCTGTTGCATTCACCAGAGGGTGCACAACTGACAATGACTCCCCAAGTACTTAATCAATGGCCAAAAGGCCTCATGAGCCCTTTCCCCTCCACACGGACTGAAATGAGAGTCTTCCATGAAGAAATAACAAATCCATATAGAGACACTGTGCTGGGTGGTTACCTGTTTCTTCCGGCAAAGCAACAATCTTTTACACAACAAACAGTGGGGGTTCAATTAGCACAACAGTGAATCATGACATCAGATCTTTTCAGGCTTTCTTTCAAGTTGTAGAGATTCTGGACTGCCAAGAATTTCATCTACCCATGGGGTATAACGCAACCGACAGTGTTGGCTGAGCACGTATGAACCCCTGGATTTGGTCCCTATCATCTCATACTGGGCATGGAAGTATTTGTCTGTATTCCTAATACTCAGGAGGTAAAGGCAAGGTCATCATCACTTAAAGTCCATACCACATGAGACCTTTTCTGGGAAAAAAAAAAGTCTTATTCTATTGTGAAAATATGTAGAAATCAGGCAGGGAGCTGTAGAAAACGAAATAAATTGAAAGTCATTTTCATTATTCTGATTTCTTGAATGCATGGCAAATTAGTTGTAATAATGACAGAAAACTTTTCAACAGATGAGAATTAATTTAATATACCACGTCCAAAATTTGTTCAGCCAAAATTATGACACGTTAGGTTAATCATGACAGGGAAGAAAATGGAGAGCTGATTTCTTGTATTGCTGGAAAGGTTTAAAAATAGGAAAACTGGCTGTTGCTAGATTATCATAACCTAATGAAGCGTTTAGCAGGAACTGGGGACTGGAAATGGAAGGCATCTGGGGAAAACCCAGCCAAGAACGCACAGCTGAAGTTATTAAGACAATGGTGACGATGACAATATTGGGACACACTTAGAGTAATGACAGGAGATTTGCTTAACTAAAAGGTTGAAGTGCAGACTGCACACCAAGAACTTCTCAGCAGTATTCTTCAATATGACTGCTTGGAGAAAACCAGCCACAGACATACCACGCTTCAGCAAGTGGTACAACCGCCAGGCAGAGTATGAAAGATGAAAAACAAGCCAACAGTGCCGAACACAATCTCAGAATAAGAAACGCTACTGAGACACCAGTTTCATGCTTCATTTCCCCCCCTCTATACAGGGGAGACAACAAAAGCAGAAGCCAGGAGGAGAAGGAGCTGTACATTAATCCCAGTGAGAGGAGACATCATCTTGTGCATTGAGGAAATAGTGTCATTAGGAACAAGATTGCATTTGTCAAATGTACAGCATTGAAAGTCAAGGCTTTACAGAAGGAGCTGTGATAAAACAAAAGAGAATGGAGAGAAACGTGATGGAAAATGGATTTTAGGCAAAAGTACTTGAAACGACACATACAAAAATATATTGAGAAGTGCCGCAAATGTATTTTTTTTTTTAAACAAATAGATGCAACAAACACTTTGCTCTGTTGTAGATCCAGAAAGTAGTACACACTACACACAGTACTATTTTCTATCCTTATGGTGGGGAGAATCATACCCGCGCATCTGTAACCTTTTAGGGCACACGGGGCTTTGTAAATGTGCTTACATGAAGGTAGGAGGATTGTTCTGGATGATCCATGTAAGCATCAGCAAAGGAAGAAAGAGGTAGAAGGGTCAAAGGAGGAAAGGGAAGGGTGAAGCTGGAGATCGGAAACATCATACCTTTTGATTTGAAGATAGAGAAAGAGAGCAGGAACCAAGAGATACAAGTGGTCACTAGAGGCTGAAGAGAACCACAAAATAAAGTCTTTTCAGATATCCCAGAATATAGTCCTGGTGTCCCACCAGAGGCTCTGATTTCTAGAACTGTGAGAAAATAATATTACTTTTTAAAGCCATTAATTTTTTTTTAAGTACTTTGTCACAATAGCCATAGAAAACTGACACAGTCCTGAGAATGTCTACTGTCTGGGTGGGGTGTGTGGGGTGTGTGAATATGGTAGGATGTTGCTCCTGTGATTAAATCAGCTGACTTCATGCTAGGCACAGGGGGATGGTAGGGACCAGGGAGATTGCTCAGTCTATAAAGTACCTGCCACACAAGCATAAGAATCTGGCTTCAGATTCCCATTACCTTTGTAAAATGTCAGGTATTGGGAAGGTTGAGACAGGCAGGTCCCTGGGACTCAATGACCAATCAATCCAACCTCATTGGAGAGCTTCAGGGTCAGTGAGAGACCTCTAAAAATAGAGTGTAGTGAGGTCAAGGAAAGCACCCAACATTTACTTTTGGCCTCTACACACACACACACACACACACACACACACACACACACACACACACTTTCTTCTCCTCACTTAGTCACCCCATATTAACACCATCTGATGTTGCGGCCCACTCTCTGACCCACGCTTTGGAGCTACTGTGTTGCAGACCATTCTGCCTCACGCTTGGGGGCCAAAATGTCCCGGCCTGCTCTGTTGCTCCGGTCCGAGGGTCAGGGCCTAGCAAGAGACTGAAGAATGGAGACAAGACAGGGTGTGTGATCAAGTCCAGCTTCTCGTTTATTGTCTCTCTTCATGTCTCTCTTATTGTCTCGCTTCTCTCTTATTGACTCCCCTTATTGTCTCTCCTTTTCTCTTATTGTCTCTCTCTCTTATTGAAGGGAAGACCAGGGTATTTATACACTTTGTCACATGCCTTGTAGGCGAGTGGATACCACGTGCCTTGCAGGTGTGGATATGACTTATGCCTTATAGGTGTGTATAGCGTGGCTAGCACGTGCACCATGTGCCTTGCAGGCGTGGATACCACGTGTGCCTTGTAGCTGGGGGCACTAAACAGCAAAACAAGATATGAGGGATAAACAAGATATTTATCAGAAGGTGCTCAGCTGTTGTAGGCTGTTGAAAACCAAGTCTCTATCAGGGTATATGGCTTGAGATGGCTGCAAAGCTGATAGCCGCTTTCTGTTAAAAGTTGGCTCCCGAACTCCCTTTGCCAAACATTAATAGTCATTAGCTCTTTTGAAGGGGTGTGGTCTCATGGGCATCTCCCCAGTCTCTGATGAAAAGATGAGATTATGCATGAGCAAGTATCCAGTGTGGCTGTGTGTTTATAGTTGCAAAGACCATGTCCTATCTGGATGGCCACATTTCATGGCACTCCTTCCCATCCTGTCTTAAATGCTTTCTGCCCTCTCTTGTGAGCGAGCATCTTGGTTATTTGAAAGAAACACCAGTAGAAGATTAGTTGTGTCCATTGAGCGAGACTGAACAAAAATATGGAGAATCACATTGATGAAGCAGCATCAAGTGACAATCAATTACTCAGCTTGCCACTCACTGGCTCTGTGCTCTCAAACTGGGACTTGTCCTCTCAGTGTTCAGTTTTTTTCACCTCTAAAATGAGGTTAGGCTTGGCATGTATCACATATGATTGCTGGAAGAGCCTGGAAAGGCAACACCTGGTTCTCTGTTCTTTAGAAAAGTTGAATGAAACACTCCTTTGAGTTTTGCAAGTATCATTTTATGGAATTGAACTGGGGGCTTCTGTTGCTGATTTCTTAGAACCTCTTGCTTCATCTTGGGAGGTAGCAGAAAACAATTGTAGGCTACATCACCATATAGTGGTTATAAGTAAAGGCTTTGGAATAATAATGGTGATGATGAGAATGATAATGATGATGATAATGCCTGACTCAGGGTTATTAACTAAATGAACCACAAAACACTTAGCATGGTGTCAGGGACTCAGTTAAATCTCAACAGACCTTGGTTACTAGCATCATTGTTATTATTTGGAGAGGAAGTTAGTAGAGGTGAACAGGGAATCACAGTCCAAATGACTGCTTTGTTTTTTTATTTGTGACCAATTTCCAGTTTCCTTCTTTGGCTCCTAGATTTGGACTCCAGTTTTTCAGCTTTGTTGTTGTTGTGTGTGTATGCATGTGTGATATATGTATACATGTGCATGGTATGTGTTGGAAAGCCAGAGATAGATAACTATCTGACTCTATCACTCCTCATCTCAGTTTTTGAGACCTTGTCATCCAAAAACCTAGAGTTCAGCAACGTGGCTAGACTGGCTGGCCAGCAAGTCCTAGAGATCCTCCTGTCTCCCTCCCCAGCACTGGGATTATGGGTTTGCACTGTTGCTCCCTGCTTCTCATGTGTTGGAGATGTGAACTGAAGTCTTATGTTCGGGGCAAGCACTTTACCACTTAACTATCGTCTCAGTCCAGTTGTTGATCTTGGTGTTTTTTTTTTTTTTTTTTTTTTTTTTTTTTTTTTTTTTGACATTTTCTTCTGCTCCTGCTTTGGCAGTTCTCTAAGCTAATCCTTTGGCATCAGATGTTGGCATTCTCTACAATTCCTGTCCACCTGAGTGCAGGTGTGTGATTGTGGGCATGCATACATATGCACTGTGAATGTACATGCATGATTGTAAATCAGTGTCCATAGGTTTGTGTGCATTGTATACTCTGGATGTGTGTACAAAAGAGTACAGGGAAGGTGGGCATGAACTGTCTTGGAAGCATGCACAATTCATTTCATGTTTACCTATCTCAAGGAAAGGGACCTTTATACACAATGTGGTAAGTATCTCTGCTCACCAATCCCTGCCTCTATCCCCACGAAGAAAGGCTAGATGGGAAGTGAGAAGTAGCTAGAGGGTAGGTACTTTCACTGCCAAGAATTCTTTTGGTCAAATCTTCCCTGGAGTCACTTTCACTATCTTGTACACCCCAGGCAGCTCTGAGACTTAGAAATGTTCCCAGAGACACAAAATTGAGTTGGTAAGTGTTTCTCTGAGAAATTAATTTTACTAACACAGAAGTAAGACACTATTCTCAATGTGATTGCCTGTTTATCTGCCACTGTTCTAGACTATGAGTAATCTGTGGGAAGGTATAGGGGGTTTTCTTTCTATTTTTCTCTCTCCCTGGTTTAACACACAGTAACTATACAACTGTCTCCAGACATTCGCTGCAGTAATGGGTGAAATCCATTTTGAGCATCAGGCCAGCTGTATTTGCTTGTGTCTCCACTTAGAAAGCCTCAGGAGATGTAGTGGCCAAAAGTTTATGTAGTGATACTACTGTTGTCCACTGGTGGACAAGACAAACAGATCTCATTACTTCTAGAAGGAAGAGAGATGGATTGAAGGGATAAACAAAGAGATAGGATAATAGGATGTAGAAATGACAGACTCCATCACTCTACTACCCTGTAGAAGGAGGTTATCTTTGTTCTGGAAGAGACAGACTGGGGCCAGAAGAAAGAGACTGACTATTCCTTAGCTGACCATGTAAGACTACTATGGGCATGGAAAGAAATCAGTATATACATAGACACTTTTTAGGAAGGGTAGCTTGCTTCATCTACTTATTGAGTGTCTTGCAGGTACTAGATGTGGAACATCAAATGCTGTAGTACAGCCAACTTTGATTAGCTTTGAGTGCTGTGTGTATCTGTGTTTAGATTGGTCAGTTTCCAGGAAGCCCAGTTAATTATTTTGGCCGCATATCCTCTTTAGTGGTTAAACCAAACAAATTGCTGTTTGCTTCAGTCTTGGTTGGAAGACGCAGATAATAAACATACAGAGAAATACACAATGATTTGATGAATAAGTGCTGTGGATAAAAACAAATCAAATCAAGGCATAGGAATGGAGGATAAGTCATACAGCCTGATAATCTGTAGCTCCTAAGAGGCAGAACCAGCATTTGTTAAATTGGAGAGCTGACTGATTGACGTGCTTGATCTGTGACCAAGAGACTGTGGAGCTTCTGGCCATGAATCTCATTTTCATTCCAACTAAGGGGGTGCTAGAAAAAGAGACCTTTTCATCAGTTAGTCACATGTTTACGAGCCCTTGCTATTCATCAGGAACCATGCTGAGCGCTGGAGATGCAGCAGACAGTAAAGCAGACAGGCTACTGTTCTGGGAGGCTGGAAGCAAAGAAGACAGAGCTGAAACACTTGAAAAGGTACAATGTGCTTCAAAGGGAGAATGCAGGATGGGAGAGGAGGCAAAAAAGCAGGGCTATCCTAAAAGAAATGAGGTCAATTTACCAAAGACTTTTGTGTATTCCCACGCTCATTGCAGCGCTAGTTACAAAGCCAGGATTTGAAATACACATAAGTGTCCACTGAATGGGTAAATGTAACACATGCATGCACACACTGGAATATTATCATTGGCAGCATCATGGAAGATCCTGAAGGACAGTATGATAAATAAAAAAAAGACACAGAGAAAGGCAGATGGCACATGGTCTGAGCTCTGTGTGGAATATATAAATGCTAGGCTAATAGGAGCATAGAATGTTAGTTGCCAGGGACTGGGCAGGATGGTGGATTGGAAGATGTTGGCCAAAGCATACAAAATTTCAGTTAGTACTAATAAATTCTGGAGGACTATTGTACTGTGCAGCAATTAAGTAAAATTGCCAAGAAATTAGATCTTAGATGATCTTTATAAAAAATTGGATGTCTTGTAATAGATACATTAACAAGCTTTACTTGATAATTTGATGACAAAGCACCATGTTAAACACATTGTTTTAAAAAAAACAATGACATGGTTATCACACCCACAAAGTCACAGCAGCTGTGATTACTTGCACAAGACCTGCACAAGATCAAGCCAACCAAATTTAGGCATTGATGGTGAAGGTACCCTTCAGGTTCTGGCAATTATTGAAGAGCTATTTGCAGAAGGGAAGGGGGAATCATTCATTTTTGAGGGTTTGGCCACTGATAGTTTTCCTATGACCCAGTGGATGGCCCATAACCATGTACATAGGATAATATTAATTAGACTTAAGTAGACTGTCAAAAAAGAAAAGAAAAAAGGTGGAGATAAGAAGTTGGGAGGGAGGTGTGTTAGAGGGATATAGAAAGATTTGGCAAGGAAAATGAGTGGCAGAGATGATACTTCATGGTATCCATGAATGAAATTCCAAAAGAATGAAGCAAAAAAGGACTATTCTCAGCTGGGTGCTGGGGAATATATTTGTGAGGAAAGGTGTTGTTCCAAACTTCTTTTCTTGCCCTGGGAGCTGGTATTGGTAATAAGTTTGCTGATTTTGCTGATCAACCCCTCCTGTTTGGTTCCCTCCATTTGCCTTCCTCTGTGTATGTCTGCAGAGACTGAGTCCTTCCCAGCTATCTTGCATCTATTATTTTGATGCTGTTCAGGGTGCTTTTAGTCTATCTACTCCACAGTCCAGACCCAGGAGCTATTTCTATGGCCACTGACTCTTGAGTTATGCACATGACCCATTCATTCAAGGTGAACATATTCTCTCGGGCAACCTGAGAAGTGTGAGAAAGGGATAGTGGGAGGGAGGCATGCCAGCTCCTGCCTAGGAGTTTTCTGGGAAAAGAAAGCTTTGGTTTCTAAGGAAGAGGGGATGAGAAGCAGGAATCCAGAAGTGTAGCATCCTTCTGGACCTGTTTATAGGACAACTGTCAATTAGATGTTGCCAACCTGAGATTTTTCTAAAAATACCCTGGGACCGAGTGGCATGCTTACTTCCAGGACCCTTTATTATCTCTCATCTGCCCACATGGAGAAACGTGTGCTGACCCTATTTTGAATAGGGTACTGAAAGCTGTAACAACCAAAATGACTTATTCTTGTCTGCATTTGTGACACCCCTACCATTAAGTTCTTCCTTTTATTACAATTATTGCTCTCACCCAGGCCTTGCTGCATTGGAACTACAAGAACAGACTTAAAGCTATAAATGGTAGGGATGGAACACTGGGGTCAGGCTTTTGAGTATAGCCAGGCTCCGGTTCTGGTCATGTTCCTTGAGTCCTGATTCACCATGGTGTGATGAGGAACAGCATCCCATGCTCCCATTATCATGGTCAGCCATGATGGACTGTATCTTCCAGGATCCAAGGATAAATTCTTCCTCCAATAAGTTGCTTCTGTCTGGTATTTTGCCACAAGAAGACAAAATGTAACCCAGTTTTTCTAATAGGAATTCCACTGGGATATTTAAGACAACCCAACCTAGCTGCCAAGACTATTTCTGTACCAAACCTCATAGGCTCTTGTGTAGCACAACTCCTTTCCATATGTAAATACACAGCCTTTCTCCACATCTTTGGAGACCAGGCCTCTGGTTCTTTGCTCTTGAGGACATTAAGGCACAGCTAACATTTTAAAACATTTTTCATGCCAAGCATGAGACTAAGTGCTATGCAGAAACTATGGACTATTTTATTTAATCTTACAGTACTCCTATAAAGAATGTTTCTATTTCATCTTTCCAGATTATAAGTTAAAATGTTAATTTATTTTAAAATTTAGTTTTAAGCATGTGGATGGGGGGGCGGTGTTGTGGACAGGGTATGTAAGCACACATGTACATGGAGGCCAGGAGAGGGCATTGAGCCTTTGGAGCTAGAGTTACAAGAGGTTGTGAGTTACCTGTTATGGGTGTGAGGAATAGAGTTTCCATCATCTCTAAGAGCAGTATGCACTCTTACCTATTGTGCTCCAGCCCTTAAATCTTTCTCTCTCCTTCTTGGCTAAGAGAAAGGATTGCTGAGACTACTGTGGCTGAGAACAGAGATATTAACATGATCTCATTGTAGCAGCTTGTACAGAAGATGTTAAGAATACCACAGAAAGCTCTAGCTCTTTTTCTTTCTGGCATGAACATGGGTCAATCTCCTAACCTCTCTGAGCCTTGGCATCCTCCTGTGGAAATGAAAGCATTTTCTTCCTCAGTGAATTTCTAAGAACATCTTATGGTTTTGAGCACATATCTTGTTAAATTTCTTTTTTGGATCATAAGCAAGACATGTTGACTTCCCTCTTTGAAGGCTTCTAGGTCTGGTCATAATACCAGAGGCTCTAAGGACTGAAGGAACAAGCGGAGGTAGATGTAGAAGGTTCTGAGATAGCTTTGCTCTAACTAACTGTTCACTCAGTTGCCATTTCCCCCACAGAACTTTCTTTGTACCTGACCCTGGGTTCTTCAGTGCTGGGAGGAAAAAGGCCTTTTGTTTTCCCTGATAGGAGTTTGTGGTTTTAGGTGAGGAGACATGACTAATGTCAACTCAGAATGATCAGACATGCAATTCAACTTAGCACTGTCTGAAAATGGAGTTTGGCAAAAACAAAAGTGATGAAGAGATGAATGAGATCTGGGAAGGTCTCCTGGCAAAAGTAGGCTAAAGGGGCTGAGAGTAGCAGGAGGTGTGGTAGAGTCAGTGATGACACTGTCCATCAGTCTGTGCTGTGCAGACATTATCATCATCATGGTACTCAATGACACCGAGAGCTTACAGTATCTTAGACATGGAACCAAATTCACCGTCAGTCCCAACCCACTGCGGATGACATCATCATACCTCATTTCTCCAGATGGAAAACAGGCAAATGGAAACTCATGTGTCTTAAGTTAAAATCAAGGGCAGAGATAGTTTATAATTCTGGTTTATTTGATATATGTAGAGTCTATGCCTTAGTCACAAAACCAGTGTATGAACTTCTATTGTCTACCCAGACAGACAAGGTATGGACAGTAGGAAGAAGGCTGAGACTTGTTAAGAGCAGAGAAGAAGGGAGTTTTTTTCTTAAGTGCTTTTTTGTTTTGATGTCTCTCTGGAAAGAATTTTGAGGCAAAGATATTTTTGCCCAAGTAAGAGACAACTACCCTGGAGGAAGGACCAAGATATAGGAATAGAAAGGGTAGATTCTTTGGGTTAACTCAAGTTCTGTCCAGAAAGAGAGTGGGGACATCAAGGCTATACTGTACAGTTCTCAGTGTAGTATTTGAGGATAGGAAATGGGAAATCATGCCTGAGGCTCTAGCATGGTCTTTATTGGGAAATTTGAGCACAAAGATCTTGACTTGATCCATCCAGCGAAACATGCTTCAAAAAGTAGACAACAATGGGACTGAGACTGAGAATCAGATCACATTCTAGTACTCAACAGCCAGGTGAAAGAGTTCTGACACCAAGTCAGGTGACACCAAGGTCTCCTTCAAGTTTTCTGTGGAACACTGGGGGCAAACCATATCTTCCCTCTGCCTTCAGCTTCTCTATCTAATAACATGGGTGTTTGGACCAGATGAGTGCTAAGTAGGTGTCAAGTTTCAGTAAGGATGATGACTAAGCATTTGCCAAGATTGGAGATGCTATTTAGAAATTTTTGTTTCTGTAATGGGGTAGTTATCTTTGGCCTGACTGCTTAGCTTAAAGTCTTCAGCAGCAGACTCAACATTAATTAGTTAGGACCTAGAAGGAGGTTGGAGACATCCTTCCTGCCCTAGAGGAGGGACTGTCAGGGCTGGTGTGATGGAGCAGTCGCTGCCTGCATCCCAGAATAGCTGCAGCCTCCTGGCATCTGCCATCCTGGCTGCAAACTCCCATCCCATTGGCTGATGCCTCTCTATGCCATCTGCCAGGTGATGCTTTCCAGGTTTTTGTGGCACCCGCTAAGCAGTCCTGTGTATGCTATAGCATGCTTTCTGGCTTTTTATCTCCAAGTGGCTAGGACCATAATAGCAGCTCTTGTCTGCTTCCCTCACTTCACCTCATGGTGGCTGAGGACAGAATAGTCACCCGAGACAGTGACAAGGAGCTCAAAGTTGATGTCAAGGGTTACAAATTCTTTTTACTGGATAGGCACAAGTCTGTGCATTTCTCTTGACTTTGATATCATCACCCAAAAATTAAATTCTAGTTGAGCTATTATTCTGCTGTCTTTTCTGTGTGGAGACAAATTAGGTCTTAACATTTGACTCATTTTCACTCATACAGCTGAGGTGGAGCATGTCCTATCCCAGCTCCAGCTGGGCATGTTAAGGTGTACCACTAAAAACACTTCCTCTCATGGTGGTGATGCTTTAGATGGACCAGTTGGATTATTTCTCTGAGCATATTCTCATTGGAGAGACTGGGAAATGTCCTTCAGTGAGTCATGAAAATGACAAATGCGTCTTCTGTTTTGGTAGGTTGGAATTGAATGAAGCAGAGACAAAAACCAGAGACAAAGACCAGAGGGAACAGTCTTGATGATATTGAGTGCTGTCTCTCACACTGTTCCCCAGTCCTCTTCTTTCTACAGCTCCATCTTCAAGCAGAGTGGAGAGTAAAGGGTAGCAAGAGGTGAGACACACTTCACAGTTTTAGTTTTAGTGATCAGGGAAAGCTTTTACTTAGTGTAATCTTAGGATTGAATAAAGCAAGAAGGTGATTTGGGCAAATACATAGTCTGGAGAGAGAGGGAGTAGAAAGTTCAAAGCTCTTCAGGTAAGAGGTATCTGGTATCTTTAAGGAATAGTAAGTGTATCTAGTATGGATGGGAAGTCAGATGGTAACTTAGGACTCCTCTTTTGGGTGTTCAAACTGTGGTTACTTTTTTCTTGCCTGCACCAGGGTAGAGGTGGTATGTAAGCTACAGTTTCATAGTGTTTGGTGGTTGTAAATTGAGGGGCCAGAAATGTCACAGGTCATCATTGAGGCCCATTCTATAGCTGACTCTCTCTGTCTATTCCCAAGAGACAGACTTTCCCTTGAGTATGTTTTCTCTGATAACTCCGTAGAATCTGTCAAAACTACTTCTAAAGGGCTCCAGAGGACAAGACAATTCTCTGTAGACAGAAAAGCTTCAATGGAATGGATTTTTTTCATTACAATTGCTGAGGTGTGACATTCCATGAACACATGCCAATTTGTTCACTGTGTATTTGTTCCTTTCTTCATTCATTTAACAAGAATTTATTGAGTGTCTGATATCTGCTAAGGTATACAGAAAGGCACTGAATCTACAAAGATGAGTCAGCTGTAGTTTCTGTTGTCAAGGCTCTCAGCCTGGGGTGGGTGTGGAGGAGGCAGCAGTGTAAATAGACAATTAGAGAAAGCCATGGCAGGTACTGAACTGAACAAAGTAGGAACTTAGTGCTATCTCAGAAGCCCCCTGGAGGGCTGGTTTTGTGAAGAACCAGGGTGGTCTATTCAAAGGACATGACTTCCAAGCCAGACTCTGAAGATCAAGGGAAGTTTGACAGTGGGGACAAGTATGGAAGAAAAGCATATGTTAAGAACATGCCATCACCAGAAAAGATGGATTAGGAAGTTATGAATAGTTCCAGATTGCGTGTTCAACCTGTGGCTTGTGGGCCTCATGCACCCCAGGGTAACAATGAGTATCCAACACAAAACTTAAAACATTGTGAAATGTACGTCTGTGTGTTTGTGTGTAAGTATACATGTACAAGTGAACATGTGTGTGCGTGTTTTGTGTGTGTGTGTGTGTGTGTGTGTGTAGGTTAGAGAACATTTGTCAGGCACTGTTCACCTTTTATTTTGAGACAGGCTTTCTCAATGGTCTGGAACTCCCCAAATAGGCTAGGCTAGCTAGTTATTAGACCCCAGAGATCTGCTTGTCTCCGCGTCTTCAGTGCTGGGATTACAAACATATGGCTCCATCCAACCGACTTTATATTTTGAGGACCAAACTTAACTCCCTTTTCTTGTAAGGCAAGCACTCTACCCAACTGAGCCTTCACTTCAGCTTTCTTATAATATTTTTTTGTCCTAACTTAGTTATGCAGTTCCAGAGTGTAAACCTTGTAGATGAAAAAGGCATTATCATAAAGTTGCCAGGCTCAACATGTCTATGAGGGCTTTTCTGACTTCTCAGATAAAAGAGAGGAAGAAGGTTGAGGGCTACCTAGAAAGCATTTGGTGTTTTGACTTTGTTGTGTTGATTTCAAGAATCACTGGGGAACCTCTAAGACAGCAATCAGTGGAACAGATTATATTATAAATAATATAGTAGAGGTAATGTAATAATGGGGGCTGACCTGAAGAGTGAATGCTTAGTTGTTTAGATTGATGCAGGATTACACACCCAGTTACAGGTCCCAGGCAGGTGGCACAGGAGACAAGGTCATAGGTCTTGCTATGTCCTTACTCAAAGGAGGGCAAAGGCTATTCCATCCAGGCAACTGTTGTCCCAGTGGAAGCTTGGGTGTATGGGTGCCACCACAGCTCCTGAGTTTTCAAGAGCAGCTGGAAATCCAGGTCCTTATGTAAAAAAAAAAATCTCACCATTTTTAAATACTGGCACGTAATTTAAATTCTACAAAATGCTATGTAGGCCAAGTGTAACACATCTACCAGGCTCATCTGCCTGTGGGCCACTGCTTTGTAACTTCTAAGTTGAGGAAAGAGTTTTTCTTTCTTCAAAAGAGAGAACAAAGTGGATTTAGGTCTCAGGATTCATGGCTGTCTGTCACCCTACTCTGAGCAAAATCCTAATCATTACTTACGGGTTTGTAATTCTGTGGATGCTTTCTCTGTTATTCTGCTTCTTACCGTTCTCCATCTTTCCTAAGCTTTCATCATTTTTCTTTGTGTTTGTGTCTTCTATATCATTTACACATCTTGATATCTAAGAAAGAACAGAAAACAAATGGAATGAAATTAGAACAGGAGAAAAGCCAAGGCCAGAAAAAAACCACAGAACTTAGAGTACAGACTTGAGAGGAGAAATGGGCTAGCTTCGCAGTTCAGGTTCTCAAGGTCTGGAGTTGTTGTGTGACAGGAATGACCTGGGGATGGAGAGAAGCAGACTGGATCTGACTGGAAGGTGACACCCAAGAAAAGAGAAGATCCAAGGCTCAACGCTGAGTTTCCACAGGTTTTAACTTTTACTCGAGATGTGGACTATTTTGAGTCTGTAACTACATCTATCTTGAGCTATTGCTGATGTATCAAGATTATTGAACCCAAGACCCAAAGAGTGCTATCTATCTATCTATCTATCTATCTATCTATCTATCTATCTATCTATCATCTACCCATCCATCCATCTATGCATCTATCTATCCAGATTTGAAACTTTCTTCAAGGGTTTGATCCTTGGAGAATTGAAATCTAGAGCAACTGGCAGTTACCACAATGTCCTGTCAGGGGAGTCAGAAGTGTCAGAGTTAGAGAGAAGTCAGGCTCAGCACTTGAATTGCTGATCAAATGGTGCCTACGGTTGGTTGGCCTTAATTATTTATATTTTTTGTTAGGTAGTTTTGTGATTTTCTTCCTTTAAACTAGTTTATGTTTTCTTTCATCAGTTGTGACCAAAGGGAGCCTTTCAACATCAAGGAAGGCATGAGGATTCCTTCCATGAATAGTCTTGATAGGTAAAGCATCTCAATATGTATTCCTTCCATTGTCCAAGTCTTCTGTGAAGGTGGTAAAGCAGGTATTCTTACTCCATCACCTAGGGAAGGCACTGGGGGATTAATTAGGCTGGTGTCCAGAGGAAGACAGAGTCAAATGTCAGGATAAAAATCCTTTTCTTTTGAGTCTGGTTCCAGAGTTTCTTCTCACCGATAATGTACTAAATTAAACTTCAATAATGTTGAATTAAATTACTCTAAAGTACCCCTGGAAATAGACTCTTGGAGTCATAATCATGCAGGGTAATTACAAAATAACTTTCTTCTCATTATTTCCCCACTTACATACCTCCAAGGGAAGACACGGTGACAAATGTCAGAGTTGAGACAATTTAGATAATTATTTGGATGTCTGGCTAATGGATTCCTTTTCTCATAGTTACTACAACCTGACTGCTTTTAATATTTGTGTGACAATCAACAAAAAATGGAGACTGTTCATTTCATGTCCCCACATAAGTAACATTTGTTAGTAAAGAATTATAAGGCCAGGGAGATGGTCCAATGGGTAAAGGTGCTTGCTGACAAGCTTGTAACCTGGGTTTGATCATAGAAATCTCTATATAAAAAAAACCCAAGGTTCAGAGGCATAAGTCTGTAATCCCAGTAAGATGTGAGAAAAGAGAGGAATAGCACAAAAGTGCTCAGACCAGCTAACCTGAAGTATGTAGTATAGCAGCTAAAATGATAAGAGCTCTTGTCTCACCAAGGTGGGAAGTGAGAACAATTCTAAAGAGTTGTTCTCTGATCTACACATAGCCACTGTGGTGTGCACAAGCCTACACAGACACCCACCCACCCACCTACATACACACATATACACCCTCACCACATCACCCACATACATATACACACATACACATGTATACACAAACACACAAACACATACACACATGTGTGCACACACATACACATAAGTAAATAAAAAAAACCAATTATTGAGGACCTTCCTCATGCTACTCCATATTCATGGAATGATTTTCTCATTACACCCAATTGTTGAGGGCCTTCCTTATGCTAGTTCATATTTCTAGAGTGATTTTTCTCATTACACCCATCTCATGCCTGCTCTTTTGGGTCTTGGGTTTGATAATATTGATGCAGTATAGTCTCACTCCATAAGAAATAATTTTTAGCCTTCTAATATCCTCAGTTTTATGCACCTAAGGATGTGTTCTAGTTTTCACAGTTCTCACCACTAAAAATTTTCTTAAATGTCCTTTATTAAATTATTTATAATTTAATTAATTACAAAATAAAAATTATTTACAAATAAATAAGTATAACTGTACAGGCCTCATTTCTGTATCTCTGACACCTAGTTCAGTGCCTGGTGTTTTCTCAGTAAATATTTGGTTCTCAATAAGTATTTGGTGATTGAGTCGATGGCTTAAAGATTGGCTTATCCAAGGGTGTCTTAGAAAAGGTGGTCCCTGAACCAGGATGAACATACAGAGGAATCAAAGCTGGAGAGTTCAGTTTGGTGGTGTCTGAAGTAAGGATGGATTAGGCAGAGGGAGGTTAATTCTGAGAACATGAGCATTTTCAGAAACACAACACTGGGCAGGAGAATAAGAACGACAAATACCAAACCCATGGGGCTTAGAGGAAAAACTGGAAGACAAGGCAGGAAGCATGGGTGGCTACAGCTAAGAAGGGAGCTGAAGAGGAGCAACATTCTAAAGCCAGTCCATGGTGGGGCTCCCGGAGAAGAGGCAGGGTCAGCTCCAGTTTTCTGAACCTCTGTGAGGGGCACCTGATTCACACTTAGCTTACTTTTCAAATTATTTTTACTCTGATTGCAGCCGTTGGCAGGTTTCCAAGTGGCAGTGTGATTCTTGTTTTCTGACTGCAATTCTCACCTCTCCAGGTTAGCAGGCACAGGAGTCCTCTGACCTTGCTGGTGGAAGTGGCACCTCTCATTTTAGCACCGTTTGTAAATGTCAGCTGAGATGCTTCACGCTCTCTCCACTGAGTCTTTAGGAATAGTCATGGGATCTGGGGCTGGGAAGATGGTTCAGGGGGTAAAAGTGCTCACTCCGCAAACTTGCGAACACGAGGATCTGAGTTTAGACCCATCCACCCTCTGTCCCCAGTACTCAATGTGGAAGCTGAACATGACAGCTTGCACTTGTCACAGTTATTGGTTTGGGGTGCTTATATTGGGCTCAGCATATCCTAGTTTTTTATACATGGTTCTTTTATTTAATCTTCCCTTGAATCCTATCAGGTCTTTAATATTGGCTCCATCTTACAGGTGAGACAATTGAGACTCAGAGAGGTATGACAGCTTCCCGAAGTCACCATGGAATATATATCATGGAGATGGGTATGCAACTGAGGTAGAGCTTTCTTTGTGCCCATTGAGTAGGTGGGGGGCACTGAGCCATTCAAGGTACTTGATGGAGACTTTGTCACTGTAATAGGCTAATGAATCTCTGGTCCTGTACCTAAATGCTGGAGAGAGACTGAAAAACAAGTTTGTAGTTAATGCAGCTCAGGGTTGCTGGTGGGGGCAAAGAACTTCCACTCAATGGTTTATCTTTTTAAAGGAAAAAGGAGAGTGTTTCTCTTCTGAATATTAAAACAAAATTTAAGCCAGGAGGAGAAAATACTATTTTAAACAAGATTTAGCAAGGCTATTTGTAATTTTCCACCGAGAACAATGTTTTTGTGTTTTATTGAAAATTAAGCGGGGGGGCAGGGGGATATCCTCTGTGACTAGGTTGAGGGATTTCTGGTATTCACCGCAGGGCTGCCTGCTCTCCCTAATAACATCCCAGCTCCTGCCAGGGCAGATGAAGGGCAATCAATGAAGCAGCCAGAGAACAGCGTGAATCAGGAGCAGATGAAAGCTTCCCTCCCAGGCTCTTTTCTGAAAGGAAATGCATCTAGACCACATAAAACAACATCCGAGGAAGCTGTGGACTTGCACTGGTTGAGGCTGCGCCCATCACCTCCCACTCCTTGAGCTCCATTCGGCTAGTCTGACGTCACAGTGAGGACGATGGGGAGGTGAGACACAGTCTGGTTCAGTGATTTCTTCTGTCCCCATCCATCTTCTCTGTTATAGGAAACAGTGGTTTAGAAGCAGGAACCCACTTTGCATGCGGGAGCCTGGTTTCCATCATTCCTGATGTCCTGCATCCTTTGGCCATCCTTACTTCCGTGTGGGGAGGCTTGACAGTCTCATTTCTGTCTCATCTGCTCTGCTCATGCTGTTTGTTTCCTTTAAGCTGCTAGAACTCTGCACCACAGAAAATCAGGTTCATAGCACCACATGACCCACTCCTGGATTTCCCCTTTGCCCTTCATTTCCCCGCTTCTGGTGCTGTTGACTGTGCTCTGCTGCTTCCCCAAGAATAGCTCTCTAATAGGGATACGTAGAGGCCTTTAAGAGGTGATCTCTCAGATGTGGTTTCCTCAGCTTGGTTTTTCAGACCTTTTGAATGGCTCCTGTTAACGGAGCATCTATCCTGTTGGAGTGAAGGCCTTTTGGTAGGGAACTATTTAACCCACAAACCTGTTCTGTTCTGTAGTACCCTGCACTTTTTATCTAGCAGTACTTACTAAACTTGTAAATATTGGCTTGATATTTATTAGTTCTAATATTCTGTGTTTTTGTTTTTGGCAGTACTGGGAGTGTGGACCTATGGCCTCATTTGCACAAGGCAAGCATTCTTCCACTAAAATACAGTATCAATTCTTATTCCCAATCCACTGAAACAACCAAAGGAATAAGAATGAAAACATATATCTACTGCTTTCACAGTGTGTACTAGGCTCTATACATCCAATTGAATCTAAAACCAATGCTATGAAATAGGTGGTATCACTTCTTTGAATTTAAAGGTGAGGCACGAGGAGGTCAGGGTAAGAGCTGTAAACAGTGAGGACAAGTAGAAGGCCAGGGTTGGATATCAGAACAGACTGGATGGGTAGATAGATGGTCCTTCCATTCTCCCTTTCTTTTTTGAGGCAGGGTATCACTATTTAGCACAGAATTTCTTGAATCATGTGATCCTCTTATCAAACTCACTTTCCAATCTTCCCAGGTCTGACCCTCCCACCCTTGTGAACTCCTCCATGCCCCTGAAAAAAACAAACAAACAGAAAAAAAGACCAATTTGTGTTACCCATATATTCACTAGAACATGATCAAATTCCCAGTGGGCAAACCCTTAAAGAAAACTGAGTCCTCTCCAAACACCCACCCCAGCACATCCCCGCCAGAAGCCACGGAAGAATTTTACAGTAGTAAGAACTCTTGGGTCAGCCGCTTGGGCATTTGTCTGTGGCTTGGTCTGAATGTTGGAGAGGGGACTTAAGCCTCATGTGGAGCATAGACAAGGTGGGCTTTAAGCTCTCTTCCAACTGAAAAAGTGTGGGTTGCTTTATAAATCTTAAAGAAACTAATAAAGCCTTTTGCAAACACACAGCAGCCCAGCCTTAGTGTGCTGTTCTTATTAAAAGCAGTCGAGTGGATGTTCATGTTGGAGCAATAAATGCCAACCTCAGTAAGACCTTAAGCCCCCTGGGGATTAGTATCAGTGTTCAATCATCTAGGATTTGTATTAACAACCACTGGTATTTATGGAGTGCTTACTATTTACCAACCAGGCCCGTAAATTCTATGCATGCATAAACTCAATTCTCATAACAAACCTGCACGATCATAATATATTAGTCAGGTAAAGTTACAATGGCAAACTAGTCCAAGTTCTCAGTAGCTTAGCACAATCAAAGGTTCATAGATTCTCTCTCTCTGAGTTTCACATGATGCACCCCAGTCCCCCTCATCTTCCTGTTCCCTCATATCTGCTCCTTGCCCTTGCAACCTCCTCCCCAAAATAATACACACACACACACACACACACACACACACACACACACACACACAAACACACACATATGCATAAACACAAAACCAAAGCATGGAAACATCTCATTATGGAAGCTACAGTACATCACCGTGTGTCCCACAGTGTATCCCTCTGTCCATACGTCTTCACTTGTCACTGTGTGTCCCACAGTGCATCCCTCTGTCCATACATTTTCACTTGTACATATTCATTGCAAAGAGTCATTGGTCTGGTTCAAGATCTCTGGCTTCTGTGACAGGACTTCTCCCAGTTATCCTGTCCTTGCCCTGTCTCTGGAACAGCAGGACTGGCCCTTTCACTTGTCCCAGCTGTTCTCAGATTTTGGGTGGGTCAGTTCAGAGCCCGGGATCTGGGCCTTGGTGGTAGCTGAGCTGGTCAGTTCACTGCCTCTCCCTTATGTTCCCCCAGAAGGGCAAGCTTTTTAGCACTTCTCCAGCTAGGCCACCCAATGGCGACATCAGCAAGAAGCACGGTCAGCTCTCCTGCTCTCACACCATCGGGGCTGGCTCATTTGCACCCATGCCTACAGAGCCAGCTCAGCTATGCTGCCCATTTGAGATGTGGAGTTCACTCCTCTAAGTGCTGCAGCCTGTGAGGGGCTGGGCCTGTTCACCTGAGTACTATAACCAGTGAGGGGTCAGGGCTAGGTCTCCTGTTTTCATGCCTTTGGTGCCAGCAAGGTGGGGAGGACAGTACCTTCATGCTCTTGCCACCTCATGGCAGGTGAGTGGCGGATGAGAAGTGGGGCTCTCTCATACTCTCACTGTTGGGGCCAGCTCACCTGAGCCCTCTCCACTAGGGCCAGCTCTACTGTGCTGTCCAGGTGAGATTCAGGGCCTGCTCTCCCAAGTGCTGCTGCTGGTGAGGGGCAGGGCTAGCTCTCTCAGCTCATGATCCTGTGGGCAACTGTTCTGACTGCTAGACGTGGCGAGGGGTCGGGGAGGGGCATCACTTGTGTTCCTGTGCCATCCCACGGCAGATGAATCGTGGGGTCAGCTGTCTCACATTCAACGCCCTCTGGGTGGCTCACATCTTCCCACCATCAGGGCCATCCACTGTGCTGTCTGGGTGAGAGATGGGGTCATCTCTCCAGAGAGCTGCATCTAGTGAGGGGTGGGGCCAGTTATGCACAGCCCCTGGACCTCCAGGTGGTTCCACCAAGGACATTCCCATGTTCTCTAGTGGTAATGCCAACCTTGGACATCAAAACTGACCCATGCCACTGTGTGTGTAGCCACAAATTCAGACATGGCCCTCAGGGGCTTCATCTTGGGCAGGGATCTCACCATTGTCTCAGGTGACAAGGCTGGCCATTCACAACAGGCTGCTCCTCTCCACCCTGGAGTCTTCAGTTCCATCTTTCTTCATAATGCTGGAGCCGCTCTACTTCTCTTTCTCTCCCATCTGACTACCACATCCTCACATATGGTGGTGGCTCAGCTGCAGGCTGACTATGTGGCTATGGGACCCCAGGTGACATCCTCCGTCCACACTGGGTGGCGTGATGGCAAGCAGATGTCTATGGCCCACTTGTGCCGTGCCTTGGAGGGTATGTCTGTGGGAGGCATGGCGGTTCTCAGGTCTTTGTCTTCCTCCTTTCAAGCTGTGCTGCTTGGATTTAATTTGATTTGATTTGATTTTTATGCATCCTAGGCATAAAACAGCTTTGGTCACCAAGCCAGGCATCCAGCTAGAGTGAACAAAGGACGACCGTCTGCTCTGCTCCTGATTGATATAAGAACAACACCAACAGGGTGTCTCTTTGCCCATTGCTGGAGGACAAAGCTTTTTTCTTTTCTTTCTTTCTTTCTTTTTTTTAAAGTGCAAAATGGTTGGGTTTTTTATTTATTCATTTTTAACCCTTTCTGCCTGAAATATGAGAAAGATAATGGCAGAAGGTCCTG
The DNA here is from genome assembly GCF_011762505.2 of Arvicanthis niloticus. NCBI lineage: Eukaryota > Metazoa > Chordata > Mammalia > Rodentia > Muridae > Arvicanthis > Arvicanthis niloticus. The sequence continues at coordinate 59,916,051 of NC_047659.1, forward strand.
GTTGGAGCACAGGGCTCGTATGTGATAGCCCAATGGGAACAGAGAGCTTGCCATAAAGTAAGTGTTGAATAAAAGGTAATTGTAACGGTAATGATGCTCATGGAAGCCGTGGGCAACTTTCCTAACTTCTAGACGTGGTAAGGAGGTGGGAGATGCCCACCTCTGCCTTAGAAATGATAGGCAGGAGCCCAGATGTGGGATGGGTCAAGAAGGAGGATTTTACACCATTATACCAGCTAAACTCTTTGTGCTCAGATTTCTTCATGCCTCTATCAAGAAGTTCAGTTTAAAACCGGGCGGTGGTGGCGCACACCTTTAATCCCAGCACTTGGGAGGCAGAGGCAGGTGGATTTCTGAGTTCGAGGCCAGCCTGGTCTACAGAGTGAGTTCCAGGACAGCCAGGGCTACACAGAGAAACCCTGACTCAAAAAACAAAAACAAAAAAGAAGTTCAGTTTAGAATAAATTGTGAGGTCTTTGTCAACAGCATGCATTCCAGTCTCTTCATTGAGGTCAATGTAGCTTGGCATTCTGGTTCTTCCTTTAGATCATTTATCCATATCTTTACATGTCTGTCTGTCTAGCTGTGCTGGGGCTGGAAACATTTCCAAGTCCTTGACTCCTGGCCACCTTTTCTGGCCTTTGCCAGAGCTTGGAGCTGTGTGATTTAGTAGGGTGTGTGCTGTCTCATCGGCTTTCTCTGAACGTAAGCATCTGTCAGACAGCCTCTTCAGTTCATGTGCCTTGTGTCATCTGTTAAGACAGGTAGCCTTTACTTACTAGTTTTCATGCATTCAAGTTAAGTCTTCCTTCCCTTCTCCACACTACCTGGGTCTGTATGGACGAAGGATATGAGAGATGGGGAAGGCATGCATATTTATTCAGAAACAATTTTACAGAAGGATTGCAGACTTCTTCTGTGGTCAGACTGACTCTGCTGTTTCTTGATAAGTGATACTGGCCAAATTACTCATATTTCAGTTTTCTTATCTGTAAAGTGGGGATAATAAAATTACTGAATTCAGAGGATCAAGAGGATTAAATGAAACAATCCTCATAGACTGAGAAGAGCAGTAGCCATTATTTTAGGTATAACAACAAAACCACTTATCATCATTATCCCAACCCAAATCAGTCACTGAAATGTCTGATTTCACCCTACTGTGCATCACCAAGGATCCCTTTGATGCAAAGCTTGGAAAGAGTGACTGATTTTTCTCTGCATTCTCATATATCTGCAGAAGGGTACTTTTAAAGAGGCATTACTGAAAAACATAGCAGGTGGCCAGATGGTAATGACTGAAAACAAGGTCCCTTCTGTGTAGAAGAACAACTGAGTGGCATTCGGGTATATAATAGATAAAATGCACATAGACATCATATGTGATCCAAGTGGAAGGAGAGCAACCTGGACTCTTGCCAGAAGGTGTGAGATTAGGGAAGAGAGCAGAACCAGACGATTGAAGGATGTTTTGCTTCCCAACTGTCACATCTGGGAGTTTAGCATCCTAGCCGTCACATCTGGGAGTTTAGCATTATCTTTTTCTTCCAAGACTGTCCTTCAGAGGACAGAGAGGAGGAGGACACCTTCTGATATATTCTTGTGATTTACTCTCCTAAGGGTATCACCCATTGTTTACTGAATCACAGCCATTACAGAAAATATCATAATGACTCTGGTCCCTGTGAAAAAGGACATTGTCTTGGTGCTGGCACTTTTTACTGGAGAACACTTTATTTCTACTTTTTCCTGAGAAGATAAGGTAGAGCTAGTGGTATGGTTTTCATTTCTCAATTGCTTAGAAATCATTCTTTTCCCAGAATTGTCCTCCAGATCTTCATGGTAAGTTAATCTTCTGGTGTCTGTGTCTGGCTCGATGGATGAGCAATTTCTAGTGTTTCTCTTCTGTTTCTGAGGAACACAATGAAGAACTGCTGCCTTCCTTTCCCAAAAGTGGGCACATATTTAAATCCAACAGATACTTCTGTAGGGCTTTCAACACTAAACCTGTGCCTGGAGGTGTGGGCACAGTTAGAGAGATAGTGGAAGACTGAATTGGAGTTATGGACAAGCACAGGCTTGGTTTTAACCACCGAGGCTGCTTCTACTTTGACTCTCAATCCAGATAATACATAAGTATGAGAGGTGCTGAGGGGAAGGGTGGAGGAGAGGCTATCACAGAGTGCAGATCTCTCCAGAACCTAGTGTTTAGATCCTTGCTTGAATTGGTCCATAAATTCCAACATTTTAGCACCCAGATCTGACCCCTTATAACGATTCTTGCTCCCAAAATGGCTTCTAGATCTTTTGTTGGAAGATGGACTTTGATTTGGGAATCAGGAAATCAAGTCTCCACGGTAGAGCCTGTGGGAGAGGGGCTTAGAACTGGGGTTTACCTGGCTTCAGGCTATCTCAGCTTAGGTCACCTGAGTTCAAGTCCTCTTGTCCTACTTTGTGAAGGCCACCAAGCTGTGATTAGAAAATGGGAAGAACCTGCACAAGACACAATTTCAGTTGATACCAGGAAACACTGGTCAGCAGACTGAAAGCCAATACTGAAAGAAGGATTACCAGAAGGAACTGTATGTCTTAATCACATGATAATACAAGCATGAGCTCAGAGGTGCCACACAGAACCTTCCAGTAAATAGGGAGAAACATATTTCTTTCCCTTTAAGCACCCAATTCATGGCTTCTGCTCATAAAATGCTGGCTTCAGTCAAAGGATTTGACTTCAGTTAGATTTAGTGTTGGGAAAGGTAATATTTAGCCCACTATCCATTGTCCAGGCATCTATTTACAGGAGAAAAGAAAGATAACCATGGCTTCTTTATGGCATTCACAAACATTTCTTTCATCACCTAAATCATCCTGGACTCTCTTACCAGTCTGAGTCATGCTGCTAATAGAATTGGAGGGGCGAAATGATCCAATCCAGGTTCTGCAGGAATTTCTCATGGGGATTTTTCAAGGCTGGCAGTGAGCTGACCATGTCTAGCCGGGGATCCAGAGCATTTCAAGCATGTCTTCCCATGTGGCATTATCTACGCCTTCTCTTTTCTGTTTCCGTTATTTGTGGTTTGGCCAGCTGAGCTCAAGGGAAGACCCTGTAACCTTTTTCAGCAAAGATTTACCTGAGCTGAGGCCACTGTCTTTAAGACGGAACCCTTCTAAAAGAGCCAATCTTAGCCCCAGCTACCAATTCCTGTTAATTCTGTTTATATTTGAGTCTCCAGACTACTACTAAGAGAAGAGAGTAGATATTTGAGAGGTCATCCATGAGGAACCTGTCCACAAAGTGGGCAGTTAGCATCCTGTCTCTGGAGAATTGGTACTTAAAGTAGTGGCGAATTAGTTAAACCACTTGCTTTGGCTCCCAGAGGTTCACACACATGATGCATCCACCCAAGAGCTCGGGATTCTTGAATGGAAGACACACACACACACACACACACACACACACACACACACACACACACCCCACATATGCCAGTTAATTTTGCTATGCTCTGACTACCTCAATGACTGGGCACTTCTAAACATCCCTGTGGCTAGCAAACACTCCCCTCTAGCATTCATGAGTTAACATCTTTTAAAATCTGTATATCACCTCTGCTACCCCAGACTCAATCAGGGAAGTGGCTCCTAGGCCAGTTTCCCAGATTCTTACTTGCTGTTGGGCCTTTAACTTTCAATCTTTCATCATCATAGTGTTTCTCCTTCTCTTCCCCCCTCTCTCTTGGTCCCTTGCCCGTGTAATCTAAAAGTTTCTCCCAGTCTCTCTGCCCAGCCATGGCTCTACAGCAATTCTTTATTACCAATTGAAGCCAGCTGAGGGTAGGGACCCTCAGGTCTGAAAGTGCCACTTTTGGAAGCTGAATAAGACAAAGCATTAGAACCAATTCCCAACAGCTTAATGCTTAGACTTAACTGATTTTTGAACCCAGAGGTTATATAGAACTGGAAGTGGAACTCCTGATGTGTTACAAAGATGTGTATATGTGTAATGCAACTCCCTGAACTTCTTAGATCCTGGTTAATGAGGCAGAAAGGTATGGGCAGTATGACTGAAGGAGGAGGAGAGATACACACACATACCACATACACACACACACACATGGTGGGGGTTTCTTCATTGCTTTATATGTCCCTTGGTGGCTTAGTGTTGTAAATAATTAGGAGATATTAGAGGTAACTAAATTATAGACTCAGATTGTTACTCATATCATACCTCTGTCTTTTAATACCAAACCTATGAGCAAAGGAACAAGTCAAATCTCAGCACACCATTTATTAAAGAGAATTTAAAAGCTATTATTATTGTTGTTTTTTAAAATGATTTCATAGGTTAACATGAGAATAACTTAAGGAATATGAAAGTTAGCTTGCTAAAGTCCTGTTTTCTTTCTTCCCCAATCTTTCCATTCATTTCCTTTTCTTGTTTTTTTTTTTTTTTTTTTTTTTTTTTTTTTTTTTTTCTTCGTTGCAATCAGAGATTCAGGACGAAGGGTTTGCTTTCTGAGATGCTTGGCTAACAATGTTTCTTCTCTAGTCTTTTGAGATATGAACTTGCTCTGAAAATTCATTTGCTAATTGGCTTTCCTGGAGTTGATTTGACTCTTTCCAGAGCTCCTATCTCACCTACCTTCCTCTTGGGCATGACAAAACTAAGACCTTATAGTCTTATTCCTCTTCTAGGGAGTTGCAGTGAGGGGGACAGACGCTGGTGTCCTGCAGGTGTTGACTGAGCCCAGGGAACTCCCATCCCGCGCACTCAGGCATTGACACTACTCCTGCAGGATAGCTTGGATCTCCCTTCTCTTTCCTTCCTCCACGATGTGCCTCCTCCCCCCACCCCCCACCCCCCCCAATCTAGGAGGAACTGAAGCAGGGCACTTGAAAAGCTTTTCAGAAGGCCCCATTAGTGAATTCCTATGTTTTCTCACTGGAACAGTTGGGACCTTCTGATCTCCATATGCAAAGAGGCTGGTAACACTAAATCAGCAGCTCTCAGGTCAGTAAAAATAGATCAGTTGCTCCCTCCCTCCCTCTCTCTCTGACTCCCTCCCTTCTTCCCTTCCTCAGAACTGCTACTGTCTCCATGTTTTTGTTTTGTTTTTGTCTTCCTGTTCCTTGAGCCCATGTCCCTCTCTATGTCCTTCCCTCCTTGCCTTTTTCTTCCCTTCCGCTCTCTTTACCCCCTCCACCCCATGGCCTCCCCGTTTCCTGTTTTTTCCCACATTTCCTTTGTGCCTTCTTGCTCTTGCTGCCTTCCAGATCAGGATGTGGGTGGAACCATGGATGTTGCTCACCAAAGTCTGGAAGCACAACATACTGATATCTGCAGGAATCCAGAGGTGCTTTGGTTACTTGGTTCCTATGTTAGGGCATCAGGAAGGCAGGAAAGCTCATGGCTTTGCTAGGGGCTGACCTTGGGCAGGCAATTCTACCCACAGAAAGATCAACATTAGATGGTTGCTAGGAACATATGAAGTAATGCGGATGTCTATTTCAGAGAAATTGAATTGGCCAACAATTACCAGCCATTATTCTCAAAGATAACTACAGTATAGTCCCAAGGCAAGGCCCAGGCATAGATGAGTGAACAGGCTTGGAGCTGTCTGGGAAATGCTATTTTAATTGATTGCGTATGACAACCAGAGATGACAGGTTTGGGGGGAGGGTGCTACTGGGTAAACACAAACTCCTGGCTCTGTATTTTCATAGCTGTATAGCTCAGGTCTTATCAAAGGCATTTCCAGACCTCAGGGTCTCCATCTGCAAACTGTCATGGAGAAGTACTGACTTGATAGTACAGGCTTGAGGCTTCCCTGCAGTGATCACACACAAGGTGGAGCACAGAGGCCCACTGCATCAACAATGTATAGTTTTGTGCTGTGTGATGGTCCTGTAGAAAGCATCTGTCACTAGAACAGTGTTTCCCACTCTTTCTTATTATTATCTTGCAGGCTCATTTCTCCACACTTCTCCTCAGTCTCCTCCACTCCATGGATTATGTTTTTTTATTACATTATTTATTTTCTGTGCATATGAGACGTGTGTGTGTGTATGTATGCCATAGTATATGGAGAACAACCTTGGTTATCTCCTTCTACCATGTGGGGTTTGGTATCAAATTCAAATCACCAGGCTTGACCTGTGCTTTATTTTCTGTGCTTTTGATATAAAATGAATAAGATAATTTATCCATCAAGAACTGGCTGTCCCTTTGGGGACAATCGTGTCCACTGAGAACAATAGTCCACACTAATGTTCTCTCTCTCTCTCTCTCTCTCTCTTCTCTCTCTCTCTCCTCTCTCTTCTCTCTCTCTCCCTTCCTCCCTCCCTTCCTTCCTTCCTTCCTTCCTTCCTTCCTTCCTTCCTTCCTTCCTTTCTCTTTTTCTTTCTTTCCTTCCTTCTTTCCTGCCTCTCTCCCTCCTTCCCTTTTTCCTTACTCCCTCACCTTTCTCTTTCTTTTCTTTCCATTTTCTTTGTTAGTGTGGAACAAAGAATCTCCCTAAGCCCTGAGCAGAGCTGGTTTAATGGGGTTCAGATATCATGGTGCATCTGTGACAGGGTGACTCAGTACCATTGCTCTGGCTATGTCCTATTTGCTTTGATTCTTTAGCTGACGAATTCAAATCTGGCTTCATTGGGGGGGGGGCTGATTAAAATAAATTTATTTATATTTATTTATTCATGAGAAAGACCATGAAGTTGGGGGGGGGGGATCTAAGAGGTGATTGGAGAAGGAAAAGAACATGATCCTAACTAATAAAATTATCAAAGAACAAATAAAAATAAAAAGTTCAATGTTCTCAAAAAAAGAGAAATACTGTAATTTTCAGGGTTTTATTTGAGGTAACATTAATAGGGCATAGGGACTACAGAATCCTTTGGGAAGATCTTTTTCTGGTTAGGAGCAAGGCTAATCCTTGTATGGTAATGATGGTCAGTAACATTTCTTTCTTTCCCTGGACTAAGGAATTCTGTTTACATTGCAAGCCTCTGAGGCAGATACCATCCTCACCTCTGCTCTACAGTCAGTAAGGCTTAGGGTATTTAAATAACTTCTTTACAGTTGTGTAGGCAGTGAGTACATTGTCTGGAATTGGAACTCAGGGCTCTAGACTCACATTGAAGTAGACTGCCTCCTAACAGTAACACAAGAGAAGCTCTTTTAAATGTCAGAACTATAGTACTATCATATGACCCAGCTATAACTCTCCCGAGCACACACCCAAAGAACTCTGTTTCCTAACACAGAGATACTGTCATCTCTGTATTTACTGTTGCTCTATTCACAGTATTGGGAAAAGGAAAGCAGTGGATGGGTGAGTAGTCAAAATAGCGTACGTATACATCATGGAATTTTATTTTAGCTGTAAAGAAAAATGGAATCATGAAATTTGCCGAGAAATGGGTGGATCTGGAAAGTATAATATTAATCAAGGCAGTTCAGACTCATAGAGACAAAATCAAATATTGTCTCTCATATGCAGATCCTGGCTGTGTTGCTTGTGTATATGTATGGCAGTGGTGTGAGTACAGGTGTAGGCTATGGATCTGGAAGGAGACAATGAGAGCAGAAAAATGGGGTTGGGCAATGAGGGAAGGCAGCGGAACACAGGTGACATGAAAACAGAAAAGAGCAAGCCTTATGCATGGGAGAGCGTAAGAAGGGGTCAGGAGGACGAGAGAGAAGAAAGATGGAGGAGAACCGACACACAAAATGTTGCTTGAAAATGCTGCAATGAAACCTAGTATTGTGCATGCTAATTAAAGCCTAAGGACTAGCAAGCTGAGTCAGCAAGTAAAGGGGCTCACCATGTAAGCCTGATAACTCCTGTAGAGCAGGAAGGAGAAACATGACTCCACAAAGTCACCCTTGTTCTCCACAAGCACGCTGTGGCACATGTGACACCCCCACTCCTCCACAAATCATGTTTCTATGTAATAAGAAATTAAAACAAGTCAAATCGAAAAGAAAGTCCCCATTGGTTAAACTAAAGCAAATGCCTGTGGTGGCATGGCTGATGTGTTGTGGGAAATCAGAGCCTGGAAGGGAAAGACTGGCATTGGGAAGGCCCGGAAGGATGCCAGGATGGGGCAGAGGGACATAGGGTCAGGGGAGAGGTGACAGCCTGAGAAAAGACACACAATTGGGAAATGTCAGAAATCTTCCTTAGAGTCAGAAGGTCACAGAGGGCCTCCTGCGGGGCAGTGCTACCAATAAACTAAACTGTGCCCTGGTTTGTGGCACAATCATAACAATTAGCAGCGAGGGCTCGATGGATGGCTGTAAATGGACATTTGAATGGCTGGTGGCCACTTTGATTCCAGAGTCTGTCAGTGTTGGGGTTGTGGACAATCTAGAAAAAATGAGTCCATTTCAAAGGCTGACTTGTGCATCATTAGATGTGAGTATTTAGTACCATTTCTGCCTTCTTTCTACCCATGGGGAAGGACTCAAAATGTGTCCTGGCATTGCTAGATGACTCCTGAGTGGTGCCAAACCAGCCTTGCTAATGAACAAAATGGGGAAGCAGGAAAGTCAGCTTCTCACTCTCCTGAGTTAACGTCATGTGACTTTTGGCAAAATATTTCCTGCCTCCAAGCCTGGGTTTTCTTGTTCAAAATGTGAGGCAGCCATAGGCTCCCTCACTCAGGAAGCTGAGGCACAAGGATTATGAGTTTAAGACCAGTCTGTGCTGTATACTGAGATATATCTTTAAAGAAAAGTGGCCAGGCTACAGTTGGTTGGATAAAGGTCCCTAAGGACCTTTTAAATTTAGCTACTCAGCATTGGCTCCAGAAGTGTAGCCATCACCTCCTGCTGCCTGTTGCTCCTGCATTATGCAGTGAGGATGACACCCATACCTCCTGCTGGGAAAGCTGGCAGCAGCTGGCTCTGTGCTGAGCCCAGGGCTAATCTACTGCCTTCCAGAGCAGGTGTGTGAAGGGTCCTTGGTGTCACTTTGCACAGCAACACCCAGGTGACATCTTTAATTATAGTCATGGAGAGTAGAGCTCGGGAGGTGGCAATGAGCAGTTCTTGGGTGTGAGAAAGTGATTAACACCAGGACTTCGGCCAAGTGGAGCCACTGAAGTCATTTCCTGAGGTCCCAGTGGAAAGTTTGGCCTTCCTATTTCCTTAGAGGACTCCGTTCTCGGCTCCCTTTGTCTTGGGGACAAAGCAGATGTTCTAGAGAAGGGGATGGTTGTTGTTGGCAAGAGCAACAAGTAGGGTTGCTGCTACTTTGCTGTGTGGGAAAAGAGGGACTGCTGGGGTAGACTTTGCTATTTTGCAAAAAAGAATTAGAAACTATGAGGGTGATGGAGAGCAGAGTGGGAGTTCATAGGGACCTCTGTGATACACTCCTGTCTGTCATACACCACTCTTTGAGGCAGGTATTCTTAAGCTTGGTTTTACAGATGAGCATTAGAGTGAGGAAAGCCATTCGCTTGGTGATGTCTGTCTCTTAGTCTGTCTCAACAGTCAGAGGGAGGATGGGGTAGATTCCAAATTCTATGCTCTGATTTGTTTGTGAAGTCAGGGTTTGATTCTAAGAAATCCTTCTTCTGATTCTGAAGTCTGACACTCTGTCCTCCAGCCTGTCCATCAGAGCCTGGAATGCAAGCTCTGAGGTTTTGCTGTCTTGTTTTCTCTTGTTTTGCTTGTCTTGTTTTGCTGTCTTCTCTATCCAGAAGTAGGAGGAAACAATAGTGCTCTCTTCTCTCTCTCTCTCTCTCTCTCTCTCTCTCTCTCTCTCTCTCTCTCTCTCTCTCTCTCTCTCCCCTCTCTTTGTGTGTGTCTGTTTCTGTGTCTGTGTGTCTCTGTGTGTGTGTCTGCGTGTCTTTCTCTGAGTATCTGTGTGTCTGTGTGTAGGAGATAACATGATAAGAAGACAGTGATGGAGAGGATAGTGTAGGATAAGAAGCTGGAGAGCCAAAAGGAAGCAGACACAGGTTAGTGGGGTTGGGGGAAGGGAAGGTGAGATAAGGAATAGAAAGAAGAAAAGGGTTTTGGGAGCTGGAAGCTGGGTAATGGAGAAGAGGAACATAGGGTAGATAAAGGGAAGAGGCTTAGGCATTAAACAGAGATGTAGATAAGAAGACAGTGGGAGAGAGACAGACAGACACTCACACACAGATAGACAGAGAGACACATACAGATAGACCAGATAGACACACATAGAGAGGGAGGGGAGAGGGGGGAGAGAGATGAGAGAGAGAGGAGAGACAGGAGAGAGAGGGAGGGGAGAGAGAGGGGAGAGAGGGGAGAGAGAGGGAAGAGAGGGGAAAGAGATAGGGAAGAGAGAGGAGAGGAGAGAGAGGGGAAAGAGGGGAAAGACAGGGAAGAGATGGGAGAGAGAGGGAAGAGAGAGTGGGGAGAGAGAGTGGGAGAGAGGGGAGAGGATAAGATAGGGGGGATAGGAGGAGAGGGGGAGAGAGGAGAAGAAGAGGGATAGGGGGGAGAGAGGAGGAGAAGAGGGACAGGGGAGAGAGGGGGGAGGGGGGAGGGGGGAGGGGGGAATTTGGTTGGTTAGAGTTACTGTTTCCAGACAGCTGAGCCTTTTAAAGAACCTGAGACACCATCTTGATTTCTACTGTTAAAATGAATCCCGCGGCTCTACTCTGGCAAGAGAACCTTTCAAGGCTGTGGTACCCCACGAATAAGGGGGCTGGTCTTATTCCCTCCTGCATCCCCTGTTTACAGGAAAGATTTGACCCACTCCCTCCTTCTTTTTCATTTTATTCTTCAACAATTTTATTGAAAAATTTTGTTTCAAGCAAAAAGGAAACCAGGGCAATGGAGGAGCCTAGCAAGAGGGGGTGGAAAGGGCCAACGGGAAGGATTGGGAGCAGGTGTATATGACCCAAGTGCAAAAAGTTACATGTGTGAAACCGGACATTCTGTACGATGCATACATATCAGCTTAAAAGACTGCTTTTTAATTTGCAGATACAGTAAATGTTGCTATTTGTTTAAGAGGTGGAGACTAAAGATTCATAACCAAATATGTAAACGAAGTGCTTTGACACGGATACTACTCTTATAAGGAAAACAGAGTTGGGTACCATGTCAGATAGGTGAAATTTTTTTCCAGGTTGACTAGTTAAAGAAGGCTTTTGCAAGGATGTGACCATTTAGCATGAGACCTGAAAATGGGCAGGAAGTGGTCATATGACTTTCTGAGCGAGACCACCATAGATAGGCAGAAAGACTGGGACCCTCAGAAGACCTGAGGTAGGAGTGTGAGCATGGCTTGTAGAAGTGCAATATGTCAATGAGATTGGAGAAGTCGAGGGGCCACAGTTTACAGGCCCTTGGAGTTCAGATTTTGTATATAATAAGCATGCAGAGAAAGTTGGTGGAAACTTTGAGGATCAAGGAGCGTCTTGTCAGGTGGAGGCTGTGGAGCCTAGTAGAAAAAACAATGGGCTGGTCAGAAGGCACGTTGCACCTCTGATTGATGTGTTTTGACCTGTTTATTGTCAGTTCCTTTCTCTGAGCTTCTGTAATAGTTGTCTGTGAACCGAAGTCATAAGATTCAGAAATCTTGAAGGCCCACTTGGCTTTAAAGTTCCATGGACATTCGAGCAAAGTCAATGGCGGCTACCTCACAGGCTCCTAGACTTCATCTTTCTTTCCTGGTTTCATTGTTTAGGTACCAACAGCTCAGATCTCGACTCTGGCACTCAATTGGTTCATACCATTGAGTGAGGGTCTCAAACTCTTTGAATTTCAACCTCCTTGTCAATAATAATGTTTACCTCATGAGGATATATTTTGAGGGAGGAAATGAGTTAACTATGTAAAAGATTTAACTCAACTTCTATGAACAATTAGCTACTTAAACCAGTTCTAAATATTTACTATGAGGTTAGATCTGTCACCAGAGCATGGGTGACAATGTCCACCCACTGACTGATCACTTCTGCTTCAGACCTAATGTCCTCCTGCTGGACCCTCCAAATAAACATAAACACAAACTCACTCCCTGTTCCCTAACCCCTTTCCTTCCGCTCAGGTTCCTTATCTTGATTCATGGGACCATGATATTCTCTGACCCTAAATGCCAATCTCAGGATTATCTTGGACTCATTTTCCACATCCAATCACTCATCAAACCTTATCATTAAACTACTGTGGTCTCATCCATCTGTCCGTTTTCATTCTGTTCTGTCTTTCCTTATCCTTCACTTAGGCTAATCTTTGAACTGGTCCCTGTGCTGTTTCTTCCTTCTCCCCCATCTATTTTATGCATTATCACCACTTTCCAAACACTGTTGCAATCAAAGTGACTCTTGCAAAGTCACTTTTCAGCTTAGATGTCTCACTATCCACTCTAGGCCACCAGATAAAGCTCATCATCCCAGGTTCCTTTCAACAATTTTCAAAGATTGATTTGACCTACTTTTCTAGGGTCTTCCATTTCCCTGCACTAAATTTTAATAACACTTGACTTCTCAACCTTCCTGACTGTGAGTCGTTTCTAAAGAATTTTGTTTTAAGGTTTTCCATATACTTAGAGTCTATCAATACTTCACTGTGGCTAATTCAAGGTTATCTAAACTAAGAATGTGGACTGCAAACTGCACTACTCCATGGAGCCTCACCAGATGTCTTTGCTCTGCCAACGTGTTGGATCCCACTTAGACATCACTCTACTCTATTATCTTTTTATACAAGGCACCGGCAAGTTTTTCTGAATTCCTGTGCAATGTTCTTTCCTAATATATTTATTGATTCCTGGAGGATGGGGACTAAGTTTTGGCCATCTTTTTATTGTTGACCAGAGTTAGTAAATAGCTTAAGAAGTCTAAAAAGCCTCATAAACTTCATAGAGCCAAAACCACTCCCTGGTTCCATATTCACTGATATCTTACTCCCTGATACATACTACTCATTTCTCCTTCCCCCTCTCCCTTCTTGGTAAAGTATCGTCATCAATCCAGATGCTCGAGACCCAGACAACAGATGTTAGTGGAAAGACCATTGTTCACACTCTTTCTCTTATTGTTCAGTTAGTACATATTATTTTGAATAATTCTCTTCTCTGTGCTTCAGCCATTGTTATTTGTGAGTTGGATTACTGAGACCCAGTGATCTTGAAAGTACAAAAGTCCAGGATCATCCTTGATTCTTCTTCATTTCCCAACACAGTCCAGTCCAGTTCATTGCCGGGTTAGCTCGACCTCTAGAATTCATCATAAATTTGTCTTCCTTTCTTCACATAACGTGACTTTCAGGAAGCCTCCTTAACCTCTGCTCTTATTGCCCCTAGTCTCCTACCTAACGGGAAAATCCTCTTTTAAAATGTTCATCACACTTTATTACAAAGTAAATTAAGACCCATCAGAGGCTTCCTGTCATAAGGAATAGCATGTTTGGTTTATAGATCCTCCTCAGTGTCTGTCTCTTGTTCTAATGTGATATGTGCCACTATTGATTATTGTTTGTTCCTGTGTTTGTGATGAGTAAACATCACTTGCTTCTTTCAAGATTCGCCTGTCTCTGAATTCAGTTCTTTGACTATGACTAGGTGTGGATTTCCTTGTGTTTATCGTATTTGGCACTAGTTGAGGGATTTTTAACCTATCACTTCTTAAAACATGTTTTTTTTTTTTTTATTTGCTTCTTTATCTCCTTATAGATTTCACTTTACCTTTAATGGAGAATAGCCCTGCTGTGTTGTGATATCTTAGTACATGCTCTGATGGTTCATGTAATGGTTGATGTTGCCAACTTGGAAGGATTCAGAATCTTTTATGAGATGACCCATTTTGGCATTTCTGTGAGGGATTTTTTGCAGATTGGTTAATTGAAACAGGAAGCTCCATGCTACCATCCTGTGAGTTGGTGTTCTAGAGCAAATAAAAAGGAGAAAATGAGTTGAACACCAGCACGCTTCTCTTTGCTTTCTGACTGGATACAGTATGGTTTATCACCATGACGTCTCTGCCACAGTTGATTTTTATTTCGAAACTGTGTGCCACAGTAAACTCTTTCTTCCTTAAGTTGCTTCTGGTCAGCTATTTGGTCATAGGAATAAGAGAAGTAATTAATATATGCTCTGTAAGCAGTTTAACTAGTGTGACCAAATCTTGATTAACCATTTCCCTTTCACCCCCAGTAATGAAGGGAGATCAGTAAGCTTCATTGGGAGGGCCAGGACACAGGCTCTTATGCTTCTTGTTGACTTTCAGGAGAAGGTCATGGGCTTGGTCTCATTGTCTTTTGACCTTGATCTCCTTCCTAAGAGTGGCTGACTTAGGTGAGTGTCTCCTAAATCGCTGACTGTATTTAAGAGGAAGCTCTTTAATACTGAAGTAATGAATGGCCTGAGTAGCCTGCTATCTAGGCCTCCTGATTGGTTGGTGGTAGAGCTAGGCACACAGGGTGTGCCTAACACCACACTGGCTAACCTGGCTTTTGTGTGCCATTGCTGTCTGCCCACAGATCTGACCTATGTGAGATTGTGCAGCTGCTGGAGAGGTTCCTGTTGCCCACTGTTGACAGAAGGTTGGGATGCTTGATGATGCCTCTGATGGGTTAAACATCATTCTTTGAAGAAGGTGATCATGTATAAATAAATAAATAAATAAATAAATAAGTAAATAAATAAATAAATAAATCTTTCTGTTATAAATTAAGAGGAAGTTATGCTGGGTCATTTGGGACTCTAGTGGTCAGTGCTTTTATAAGAAGGGGGAAGTTTGGCTAGAAAACAGAGGGAAGATGACTGAAGACATGGTGTGGGGGAAGAGAACATGGGATGGAGGTGATGAACTTACAAAGCACTGTGAGGATTGCCTGCAGCTATAGAAGCTAAAAGGCAAGGAAGGCGTCTCCCCTTTAGTAGTCTTAAGACAGAGCACCAACCTACGAACCCATGGCCTCCATTTTGTAATAGCATACAGAATGGTGAAACTATAGATTTCTAATTTTTAAAGACCATCCCGTGTACGGTACTTTCTATGTACAGTGTATATCAACTGTAAGAAATAAATACAGCATCATACAACTCTCTGAACTTTTAAACTCCAGAATATTATTGGTTTTAAAAATAATTTCCAGCTCATCATTGGGCTTCTTTATTTGTCTGATCATTGTCATCATTTTTTCTTCATTCTTTAAACATTGTTTCTTGTAGGTCTTTGAATATACTTTTTTATTTGAATAATGCTTGGCCATTAAATCCAACATTTGCATCCATTCAGAGGTCATGCCTATGGAATTATTTCTGTCCTGATTATAGATCATCCTTTCTTCTTCCTCCTTCCCCTTCCTCTTCCTCTTCTTTTTTCTTCTTTCTACCTCCTTATTTCTCTATATTTTCTTTCTTTCTTTTTTTTTAAAAAGCTATATTTTATGTATATGAGTACACCATAGCTATTTCAGACATACCGGAAGAGGGCATTGGATTCCATTACAGATGGTTGTGAGCCACCATGTGGTTGCTGGGAATTTGAACTCAGAGCCTGTGCAAGAGCAGTCAGTGCTCTTATCTGCTGAGCTATCTCTCCAGTCTTATATCTTCTTTTTTGAGGCAGGATCTTATGTATCCTAGACTGACCTTGAACTCTCTATATAGTCAAGTATGACCTCAGCTTTCTGGTCCTCCTGCTTCCATCTTCCAAGTTCTGGTAATAGAGACAAGCATCACCTTGCCTCATTTATGGTTTGCACAGTGCTGGAAATTGAACCTAGGGCTTCAAGCATGCCAGGCAATGTACTAATTGAGCTCTGTGTCTAGCCTGTGCTTTCCTATTTTTGCATGCTTCATAATTTCTTATGGATGAGACTTGGATGATTTAGGTTATATACTGTAGCAATGCTGGATTTTGATCTCTTTCCAGTTTTTTTTTGCTGCTCTTTTTTTGTTTAGTCACTGATCTGGATTCAGCCTGTGGGTACTATATCCTGGTAGTATATGGCTGCTGACATGGCTTTCTGGTTGTTAAATGTCTTTTTTTTTTTTTTAAATTTAAGCTTGGCTCCTCTACTTCTTCCAAGTTCAATGGTCAGCTAGTGTGTGGTCATGAGTGTTGTTGTTGCCTGCTGCCACATTTTATTATTAAATGGACAGAGGTGTATTATTTACAATATGTTAGAAGGCACAGGACACATGACTAAAATCATGGCATCACCAAGGGTGTGACCTTTGGAGACTCCACTGTAAGAATGCATGTCTTTGATCTTCCAGTTTATATGGGAGCTCTAGCCCTTCACCACACTGGCCTGCTTCCCCCATTTTCACATCCAGCAGAGAAGGTCAAATCCTTCTCCTAGCATCTCTCCTTGACTCAGCTGAAAACATTCTGTTCATTTAGGGAATCATGTAATTAGATCAAGCCTGCCTAGATGAACTATCTTCTCTCCATTTCAAGGCTCTTAACTTTAGTCGCATCTGCAAAGCTCCTTTTGCCATGGTAACATGTGCTAGGATTAAGATCTGGACCTCTTGGTGAAGTGGGTAGGTGAGGAGGACATTTTTCTGCTGACCACCTATCTCAGGACAGTAAGGCAGTTCTGTCAGCTCTGTGAGGGCTATCTAAATTTAGGCAGTTTCAAGTCTTGTATCTTCTCTGTTTGTGTTTCAGTGTCCTGGCTAGCCACGGCTATGTGAAAGTTTTTGTCAAGCCTCTTTAAGACACTTTTATCTCTTGGTTTATTATTGGTAATAATATGATTCTATTAACTTTCAGATTAGTCCTTCAATCAGTCAGGATTGCAATCTCGGGTTGGCAGAACTGATGCTTTCCTCGTGTTTTCATGCCTCTGTCGTTGTTCATGTTACTGTAGATATTGTGGGCATGCACTAAAAAATTCCATCCCCAAGCTCTGAGTCACCTCCAGCAGTGAAGTTGCTAGTTCTCATGTCCAGTCCCACTGGCGTAGAACCACATTGCGGCCCAGGCTGGATGGAGTCCAGGAGGTGACGAAACCAGTTCTCAGCCTCAAGCTCAAACACCACAAACTCACGCAGTTCTTTTCTAAATTTTACTAGTTATTCTGCTTGTTGTGTGTCTTTGGCTGGTTTCCAGAGCTCTCCAATGGTTGTTTTGACAACTCTGTTTTTTGGGATTTATGATTGCTTTTGGGAGAGGATTTATTGCTCTTTCCCTCTGCCTTCAGAAAAGCCTACTACTCTCTACAAGGTCTAGTCCACTTGTGTTTAGAATGATTAATGATTCTGGTGAGGCTGCATTTGGGCCGTATATGCAGATCTTTAGCATGGACGATAGGTGGTAGAAGGTAGTGTCTGAAGGTTTTCTGAAATAGGCTGTCTCAGGTGTAGGACAGTATTGTCACAGAGAAAAGGGATGGGCAGAGATAAAGGAGAGCAGAGAGTAAGAACTAGTAAGTGGGTACAGGTGAAGGTGGGTAGTAAGTGTTTTAAGTGCTCACACTACCGTCTACCCCCTACCATCTATGCAAGGACTATGCAAGGATTTTCTTAGAGTTTTGCTTGCCCAGGTGTTTTTTTTTTTTTTTTTTTTTTTTTTTTTTTTTTTTTTTTTTTTTTTTTTTTTTATAAGAAAAAAACTTATAAGGAGGACTGGACTGATGCATTAGGTTACTTTTTAGGGGCAGCCTTTCACAAGAGAAACATTTCTGGTAATACGCTGGGACCTCTTCTCTCCTGTGTTTGTTCTCCAGGTCTATTTTCCTCATTTGCTCCCATCCTCTGGTTCCAGGTGGCTTGGCTGAGGGTTTGATTGTGGGCCCACGCTGCCTCCTTGTGCTCAGGTCGTGCATAGCACTAGCGTGTTTGCTTCCCCGGTGGTGGAGAGCTCCGAGAACTGGGCTCGGAAACATGGTTCTTATCACTGTATTAGGTCTTTTCTTTATTCGGGCAGGCTGGCTTTCTTTATAATGGTGAACACTCACACTATTCAACAAATAGAGACACACTGAGGACCTGCTTCCACCAGCCTCATGGTCTGCAAGACAAGGGATGCCTACAGGGTACCCTGACTCCATATAGTGGCACCCCATTCCTTAAGTTTATTATCATCATCATCATCATCATCTTACTAAGGGAAGTGATCTTTTAAAAAATTGTCTATCTTCCTTTATAACTTTAATGAGAGTTTTGAATTAATTTCTGAGTCCATGAAAGCATTTACCATGGGCTGATCAGGCCTATGAAGATGAT
The DNA here is from genome assembly GCF_011762505.2 of Arvicanthis niloticus. Classification (NCBI taxonomy): domain Eukaryota; kingdom Metazoa; phylum Chordata; class Mammalia; order Rodentia; family Muridae; genus Arvicanthis; species Arvicanthis niloticus. Next base: position 59,934,221 of record NC_047659.1, read on the forward strand.
TTCGATATTGTCTCTAGCTTGTAGAAGCTGTCTCTAATGTTCACAACTCTGGACACTGGAGACGTAGTCCAACCACCCATTTAGGAAATGCTGTACCACTGAGCTATGCCCCTTGTCCTTTATGGTCCATCTAGGTGTGGTTATGACTTGTTTTCCACTTTCTGTTCTTGGCATTTTCCCTGTATCCATCCACTGATTTGGTCAGAAAGCATTCCAAATCCCTGTATTTATTTTCTATCCCTACAAAATGCTTCCCCCCTCTCATTTGTTTGTTTCTTTGTTTGTTTCTTTGTTTCTTTCTTTTACTTAATGTGAGTGGAGAGGTTGGGGCACTTGCCTTGTATGTATAGAAGCTAGGGGACAGTTTGCATGAAACATTTCTCTTCTTCTACCAAGTGGACCTAAGGGATTGAGCTAAGGTCATTAGGATTGGCAGAATTGATACAGCACTTTTACTAGAAGAGCTACCTATGTATCTAGTCCTGGAAAAAATGTTCCCTATTCCTGTGTTCTGGTACATGTCAATACTTCCTGAGAGCTTCTGCAACCATGTCCATTTTTTTTTTTTTCAGCAAGTCTTCCCCAAGCCTGACTTGTTCTCATGATTTGTGCACATCTTGCTCATGTTTGTGGCTCTAGCAGCTGACATAGTGGCTTGCTTGTCATACTGGAGACTCTCAGGGATTTGTTTGTGGGTGAAGTGCTAAGCAACCCAGGTCTATGATTTGGAAGTGGCTAAGAAGAAAGCTGGAAAGTGAGTTGAAGAGGTGGGACTTTAGAGACAGGGAGTCAGCAAATCAACAGCTCTGTGAAGTACCTTAAAGCCTGGGTTCACTTTCCGTCCCTCACCTACACCAAGGTCTTCCCACTCCTTCCTTTTGACTAACGGGATGTTTTCCTCCTGCTTGGGCTCTCCTTCTTAGTTCATGCCCACTCCTATTCTCAGCCTGGGGTTGGTGTTGGAAGCCAGTGTTATTGATCATGGTGAATCCCTGAGTATTATCTTCTTGGGGTTCAAATACTTCAGGTTCAGATAAAAGATCCACAATTTATTTTTGGTTCAAAGTCTTAAACACACATATTCACCCCTCAGAGCCCAAGTTTCCTTGATTTTTAAATCAACATGGTAATTTTTTTCTCTTTGTACTCAGTCTGCCTGTGTGAAAATCACATCTGATTGGCAGTCGCAAAGAGCTTCATGGTAATGCAGTAGATGATTGCCATTATCATGATAATAGGTAAAAATCAGATGCATGGCATATTGCCATTGTTCTCTGCATGCTTTCATGAAAGCTGAGACTTAAAGAAGGGTAGACTCAATGGATCTGAGAAATATCACATTGGTAAATGTGCTGAATCAACCAGAAGAAGTAAACAGATAGTCAGGACTTCTCAAACCACACATTCCTATAATAGAACAGTGTGGGCTAGTTTCTGAATCCATGAGATTTTTTTTTTCTAGTTTCTCACATCCTATGTCACCCTGAAGGCTGCGTAGCATAGTAGTTAAAATTCTGAGGTTCAGGGATTCGAGAGATGGCACAGTGCTTGCCGTGCAAGCATGAGAAGTGGAGTTCAACTTCCCACAACTCATGCAAAATCCTAAGAGGGCAAGGTGGCCCACCATCTTGGGAAAGAGAATAGGGATCACAGAATAAGCTGGATATTGAGACTAGCCCACTAGGCATATCAACCAGCTCTGTGGTTGATTAACAGGTCTTGCCTCAGTGAATAAAGTGGAAGAGTAATTGAGGATGATTCTGGATGTCAACCATGGACATCCATATGTACACACACACACACACACACACACACACACTGACACATAGACAAGTGCACTCAGGCATGAAAATGGAAGAAGGAAAAAGGAAAGCATGGGGTTCAGAGTCAAATAAGAGTTGCTTAAGCAGTAGCTTAGTCTCGGTGAGCCTCGTTTTGTTAAAATGGGAATGATGATAATGGTCCTTATCTAAGGAGCATGCTTCTACTCAGCACAGCAGCCTTGGGAGGCACTCTGAACAGTGGCTGGTGTACAGTAAATGTCAGCTTTGATCAGATATGCTCACTTCCTGCTCGTAAAGGTTGGCTGTTTTGCTTTTGTTCCCCTTTCAAATAAGATAACGAGGGCTGAGTAATGACCTGGTAGAAGGTGAGATAATACATCTAATGAAAAATTGGCTGGGAACCAAGGACAGACAGGAACTCAGCAGCTCTCGGTCAGTTCACTCATTTTAAAAAGTGGAAAGAAAATATTTTCCCCAAGGTTGCATAACAAATCCAGTTCAGTGTATTGACTTTTCCCCCCTTTTGAAAAATGCCTATTATATACCAAGCATTATTCACATTTCTGTGAATAAGTGGGTGAATGAGAAATAGTTTTGGCTTATGCAGGAGATTTTCCAAAGTGTAACAGATGCAAACTGAAGTTACTGTGGCTAGAATTTAATCTAGAAAACCCCAGGTTGAATAAAATAAAGAAATGTACTTTTTTGTGATGTTGAGACTTGAACCCAGTCCTTTGTTTAGGGTGGGCAAACACTTAGGGATAAGGATGTTCACTGAGCTAGCTACATCTTTAGCCTTAAAGAAGCCTTTTTGCCTTGTGCTTTGCTCCATCTCAAGAGGGAGGTTTCCTTGCATACAAAGAAGAGGCTTCTGTTTCTGTTTCCTTGTGGTTCATCTTGTAGGGTTTGTATTCTATGGCATAGTCAATAAAAATATGAGCATGGTTTTAAGTTCATAGGCTTAGTGAGCAGGAGATACATGGAAACACATTAACAAGAAGTTCACCTGAGATGAGGCAGAAATGGAATACAGACTGGAGATCAGATGGATTTAGTGTTGAGACTAGCCCATCGGCATATCAACCAGCTCTGTGTTTGATTAACAGGTCTTGCCTCAGTGAATAAGGTCTGAATAGTTGAGGATGATTCTGGAAGCCAACCATGGACATTCATATGCATGCACACATATGTATATGCCCACACATAGACAAATGTGCACAGACATGTTAGCCTTCTTCTCGCTATCCAGTATTTTTACACAGATGCAATGTCTTTCCAAGGAACACCGAGACACTGATTTAACCAATGCCTAAGGGCATAGGACAACAACTGGACTGAGGGAGCTAAAGTTTAGTCACGAGCCTGCTTGCCCAGTGTGTTTTTTGCTTGTTATACTGTCTCAACTCATGCAATTCTTGTATCAACCCTTTGAGGCAGTAATATTGTTCTCCCCCATTTCTCCTATGAGAAAACGGACATGAGCAGTTCAGTAAGTTGTCCAAAGGTCATTTAGCAAGTAAACAGAGGAGGTAAACTTTGAATCTGAGCAACAGGATCCTGTCTGGGCTTGGGGCCATCTCTAGCCTTGCTTTGGATGTGACGTGTATCTGTTTTTGCCGGTATCCTGTGTACAGGCAAAGAAAAGACCTTACTACTCAGGAAGTTGTGCTTTTTGGTCACTTTGATCTGCTGTTGCCATCACAGTGGGATGGGGGGATAGAGCTTGGCATGCACAGGGCTACTGTTTGCATGGGCCACCATGTGTGGGGATTGCCATGGCTGCCCCTCACTAAGGATTTGCTCAGATATTACCTTCTTTCTGTTAGGAGCATCTCTGTACTCACTTCATTGTTTCTGCCACCTCAGGTGCTTCCTGTGTTGTGTCTCCTTTCTAAGATACTGACATAGGTCTAAGATGTTACTTGACTAACCACAATTGTTTGGCGTGGGGCAGTTCTTATTCTTATGAACATATTTCCCACCCCAGAGCTTTGCTCAGTTACTATAGTCAAGTGAAAAATATGACTGAACTCAACACCACTTATCAGTGCTGGCAACCTTTCAGATGTCAATATCATATATACATATATACACACACACACATATATATGATATCTATATATCTATATATCTATATATATAATATACATATATATTATATATATTACATACATATATGATTGTCATTGTATTGTATTGTTATTGTATTGTATTATACATTGTAAATATATATACGATTGTTATTGCTCAGTAAATGTATCTGTGTTCCCATCATTCCTGCATATGAAAAAAAATGGTTTTTCCTTACCTCTTTTGTAATAGATATGAACCTTTAAGCTGCACTGGGAATGAAAGGTGAGTCAAAGGATTGTGAGTATGATGTCACATGCCACACATGTTCTCCGCCATGATGCTGACAGAGTGCCAGACAGTGACCTCCCACAGCCTGCACCTGGTTGTCTCCCACTGTCCTGACCTTATAGCATAGGTGGGCAGTGAACTTTGTTTCTACAGCACAATTCCCCTAATACAGACTGGTAACTACTGAGACAATCCTATGTGATGGTCTTGAAAAATAGAATGCCACTCTGGTCAAGGCGTAAGAGAGGAACAGGAAGGAAGTCTGAGCTTCAGCTGGAAGCAAAGTCCCGCTGTGTTCAGTTCAGGATCAGATGCTGGGAATGACAGAGGCGTAAAAGTGGTGTAGTATTGGGCACCGCAGTGGCGCTCCATAGAACTGGAAGGGCCTTTGATCTACAAGCTCTGCCAAGGGAGAAGATGGATGGGGAATGTGCAGGGTGATGTTCAGAACAGACTAATGTATTCTAGCCTGCTCACACATTTCCCCCCCCTTTTGTCCACACATTAAAAATATTGGCACTAAACTAATTGCCATTATTTAAAAGTCCAGGGCTGGGGCTACAGCTCAGTGAATAAAGTATTTACTGTACAAGTGGGTGGGCACCAGAGTTTGGATCCCCAGCATCCGTGTGAAATCTGGGTAGACATGGTGGCCCATCTGTAATCCTGGCACTTGGGAGGCAGAGACATGAGATCCCTAGGACAAGATGCCTAGCTAGCCTAGCCAGAATGGGTGAGCTCTGAGTCAGGTCAGAGAGACTCTGCCTCAATAAATAAAGTGAGCAGTGAATCAAGGAAATAGCCAGTGTCATCTTCAGGCCTTTACAATTGGGCACATTTGCCATTTGCATAAACTTGCATAATAGGCCCAGATTTCTGAGTTTTCTGGTTAAATCCTAAGATGGAGTGATCTTAAGACACTCCCTCTTTAGATGGCAGATGTGCTATATATATGTCCCATCAGTCAGTTTGGCCTGTGTTTGTTTGTTTGCTTGCTTGATAGCTGTCTAATATTGGAGTTATCAGACTGGAGACTTCTACGAGATTTGAATGTGGGCAGTCTGATCGCATCTCACCTTACAATGATTGAAAGATTAAATCTTCCTAAGTGCAATTAAGCATTGCACTTTCTGGCTCATTTTGATAGTAACTGTTTTTCTCCAGTACTAGTCAGTTTCAGGGTCCCAGAAGAACAAAGACACGTGTAAGCGTTTGTAGCACTTTGTAGCACATGAGACAAAAATGAATCTGGGTCAAAACCAGGAAAATTTCAAAGGCAAAGTGGCTTCGGCCAGAGAGACTGGGGAAGCCTTGGTTCTGCTCTGTTTGCAGATTGGGCCTTTCTTGGTTGGTTTCTGTAAAATGGGCCAAATCTAGAGAAGATAAAGGTCTGGAGGCGGCTGCAAGAGAAAGTGGAAAGTGGGCAGAGAGGACTGCTGGAGAGGTCTGAGCATGGAGGAGAAAGTTATATAAGGCTTCAGAGAAGGGTGGAGAGATTGTTCCTGCTCTGCACATGAAAGAAGGTGAGGAACAAACACCGGGAGAACAAAGGCAGCAGAGGAAACCCAGGCGCACCAGCAGATAAGTCAGGGGAGGAAGACAAAGGGAGCTAAATTTAAATGGGAGAGAAAAGATGCCTCAGCGGGGCCAGGAGCAGTCTATAAATACCTTGAAGGCAACGAGCTCCAGAGAGAAAGGAAGAATTATTCACTGTCTTCCCAGATGTAGGACAGAGACTGGGGCCAGAAGGAAGCTGAGCTGGCGTCAGGTCGCTGGCCCCAGGAGAATAAAGTGATGTTTGTAAGAGTGGTCAGGACCATGTGGTGAGTGGAGGAGGCTCCCGCCTCCGGCTGGCTGCTTATTGTGGGATTGCCTCCAACCAGCGGAGCTTCAGGACCCAGAAGTCCCTTGCATATGGCTTCTCTGCTATTACGGAGTTCAGCTGGAAGGAAGGAATCGCCTGTGCCGTGGGTGCAGAGGCCGATGGGCATCTTTCCAAGCCTTTCATGTCTTTCCCTTCTATCTTCCTTTTAAAATAAGTGCTGTTTGCCAAACAAAGGCTGGTGTGAGAAGCAAACAAAATTTTCTGTGTAAAGGGGTGTCGGCAGCTATGACAGTAGTGTCTGTAAACCTCCTTGCCTTTGTTTACCTAGAATCTCTGGTAGCTGGCAGGGGAAAATCAGAGGGTATCAAGAGCTCTTCACTGACCTGGCTGACTGTACTGTTCATCTCTGGCTTTGTTTTGCAACTGCATTTACCTAGGGTTCTAGAAATGATAGGATTGATTGGTGACATTTTGTGACAGGGCACCAAAACGACTGCCAAGCAACAGTGAATGTCTCAGGACCCGTCAGCCCAGATGAGATCACCCCAAATGAGGGCAATTACCCTGTGATGGGAACCGAGGCTGCTCCCAGAACAGCAGCAATCAACTCAGGGAACCAGATTGCTCTCCCTCTCAAGTGATTAAAGTAATGAGACCATCTCTAGAGCCAGAGCTGAGATGAACAGTCAGACCACTGGTCCAAGCCGCACTCCTGCCAGCTGTATAAATCTCATTTTCTCCTTACTTTGTTTCCCTGTCCATTGAAGCTACAAAATTCTGTTTATCCCTTTAGGGGCAGAGCTAGTGTCAGTGAACCCCTTCATCTGTCTTTCCTATGAATTCATATAAGTCTTCTCTGGGTGCCACAGAGTCAGCAGCTAAGCTATGACTACCCTAGGAACAGAGGCACACATCACTGAGTATCAGTGTGGAAATAGGAGCAGCACACAGTGCCTTAGGGAACTTCGCCCAGTCAGGTGGAGAACATGGCAGGGTTTACAGGGGTGGTTATGCAGGTCTTACTGGCTTTGTTAATAGAGGGCTTGCTCCAGTGAAGAGCATGGAGTTGGGGAATCACACAGTGATCTTTTCATTAGGTCAGTGGCCTAAGCAGCACATTGCCATGTGTGTGTGTGTATGTGTGTGTGTGTCTATGTATGTATGTATGTATGTATGTATGTATGTATGTATGTGTATGTGTGAGAGAGAGACAGGCAGAGAGAGACAGAGAAATACACAGAGAAAAACATGCAAGAGAGAGATAGAGGTAGAGAGAGAGAGAGAGAGAGAGAGAGAGAGAGAGAGAAGAGAAGAGAAGAGAAGAGAAGAGAAGAGAAGAGAAGAGAAGAGAAGATCAATTCCCCAGGACTGACCGACCTTGAGGCTGAGTGGATACTGATGGGAGAAGATGTTAATTAGCTGAGGATAAATGTCCATGAAACTGTTGCTCCCTCTGTGAAAGATAACATACCACTCCTTCCTCTATTTCTCCTGGGGAGAAAACATTATCCATGGGGTCCAGCTTTCATAATTAAGGATGAGGGCCGGATGCCTCCCTTCATCTATTTTTACCTGTGTATTGTGTTTAAGAAGTGGAGTGGGCAGGATAGAGCAATGCCAGCACTGAAGCGTCTCTGAAATTTCATGGTGGAAGAAAACTTTCCAGGAGTCTTGCTGCAGGCAGCTTTTGAGGTCTCACTTCCGTCAAGCACCCCGAGAGCAGCAGTATTTCTGCCTTGTAGTTCTCATCCACACAGGAGGACATAGGCTCTACAGTGTTTTTACAGTTATCTTTTCTTGCTTCTTCAGTTATAGCCCATTAGACAAGAAGTTGTGTGATGGTTTGTATGTGCTGGGCCCAGGGAATGGCATTATTAGAAGGTATGGCCCTGTTGGAGTAGGTGCATCACTGTGGGTGTGGGCTTTAAGACCCTCATCCTAGCTACCTGGAAGCCAGTGTTCTGCTAGCAGCCTTCAGATAAAGATGTAGAACTCTCAGCTCCTCCTGTACCATGCCTGCCTGGATGCTGCCATGTTCCAGCATTGATGATAATGGACTGAACCTCTGACTCTGTGATCCAGCCCCAATTAAATGTTGCTCTTTATAAGAGTTGTCTTGTGTCTGTTCACAACAGCAAAACCCTAAGACAAATGGACATCCCACTTAGGAAAACCACCCAATTATACCTCTCCTAAAAGTTTCAGAATTAGCTTATATAGACAAACCTGTTTAGCTTCCTGTGGACTTTTGGCCCACATACTACAGACACTATGGAAGTGATATCTAAGGACAAGTCACCTTGGGCCCATGGTCCACAGTGTGTGTATGTGCAAAGAATATGTAGAGAATGAGGAAAGTTCTTTTACTGAGAGAATGGATTAGAAACAAATCAAATGATTTTGTAATGAAAGAGTGAGAAATGCGAAGAGAAGGAAAACAGAGGCTGGGGGAAGGGGATCACAGAAGAATGGTATGTTTTTGCACTGTAGAAAACAGTGCCAGTGTATAATTTTATCTTGGCTGAGAACACAGTGGTCTCTTCTACATGAAGGCAGGGGGCGGCAGGTTTACCAGCTGGACAAGGGAACCCATCGCTAATCACCAGATTTATTGCTCATCAGACTTTCCAAAACCATTTCACTATATTGGATTTAAGGACTTTTAGGAGATGGTGAAAAGATAGAACTCAAATTGAAACATTTTATGACCTTCAGGACTTCCTAGCTACCTGCAAATATTTATGTTTCCTCTGACAAAAAGTAAATAAAACTAGGTTTCACACACTGACCTCATCTTACTGTGGCTTTGGCTCAGCTACTGAAACTCCTTAAGTGCTGCTATTTCTTTAAATGAGACTAAAGACAGCTCTCTACCAGTGTTAAGAAAAGCAAGTGGGTGCTTCATTTTGTACTGTCTATACTTAGAGAACATTTTACTTCTGATACTAGATGTGTTGTTTTTATCCCCACACCAGCCAGTTTTCCAACTCTCCAGATACCAGTAAGGCATCCCACATTAATTTCTGACACTTTGGAACTGAGTTTTAGAACATTCAATCACCCAAGCCTGCCTCTACTTTGGACAACATCCCCAAACCTGGGCTTTCTACCCTGTTACATGCTAGAAGGAGCCTCATGCAATTCTTCTTCGACTTGCTAATTTTTTTAAAAAATGTGTGTTTCAGAGCTCAGGGATTCACATTATTGGTTTATCATAAAGATTTGATCAAGGATATGGACAAACAACCAAATGAAGGTTTAACTGTGGCCAGGTCGGAGAGCCTGAGGACAGGATTGTGTTGTTGTTGTTTTGTGGTGCCTTCCCAGTGTGTGAACACATTTACTAGTCCTGAAGTTGTTCAGTTTTGTTCAGTACCTCCAGGTACTATGTGGGGGCATCATCATCACACAGGCAAAGTCAACTGTTAACTCTCTAACCTCTCTCTGCTTCCTTAGAGTTTGGGACATGGGATTGGCGGGTCTAAGTTTTAGGATTGATTTGATCTTTCTAATGATCAACCCTTGTTCAAAAAGCCAAGAACTGTCCATTATAATAAAAGATATTCCTATCGACCTTGAAATTTAGAAGCTTTATGTAAGGAAACTGGGTAATGGTCAAACACTAGAAAAAAAAAGATGCTTCCAGGACCTATACTGTTTAAGGGATTATAACAGATTTCAGGATCTTTGTGAAAAAAATAGGGAATGGAATACATGTTAGTCTCTCATAGTATCGTACTACTTCATAAAAATGTGGTGGGTGATGTTTAAGCTTGTTTATCTCATCTCGATTGTGGCCAGCAGTCTTCAGAACATGACTTCCAGGAAGTCTAAGGGCTGCAAAGGATCATGGGCCAGACCTACTAGCATGCCTTTAGCTATAGCAGCAGACGGCTCTTCTCCTGGCTTAAATAAAAAGGAAATTTTTTTTATCTGCCATCACTGCAAGGCCTAAAGTGGGAAGTGCTGCAGATTTGCCCAAGATAGCAGTGTGAAGTGTCATCACTCATCTTTCCTCTTTGCCTCTGTTAGGGAATTGTCAGCTTTCACGCTGGCTTCCTGCTAGGTCACAAAATAGCTGTAGACGTTTCAGGTGTCCTATCTAGACAGAAATTCTTATGGGAATCAGAGACCATATTTGCTATGCCTCTCCACCAAGAGTAAGAAAACTTCCCAGGAGCCACCACAAGGTTTGTCTCATTCCTTCTGGTCTGAATTTGGTCACAAGCATGTTCCCTAAATAATCACTAGTAAGAATGGGCTGTACCAGCTGCTTGGGTTATTTACACTGTTTGGTGAGCCCAGGTAAGATCACTTTCCGCTGTCACACACAGATTTTTTACATAAAAGTAAGCTACAATTAATAAGAAAGTAAAGGGAAATGGACATTAAGTTGGCAACCAATACTTTGTAATTCAGGTTATTTCCCTGAATTAGTTTTCTAGCAGCACCATAATAAAGCACTAGAGACCAGTGACTTAAAGGACAGAAATGTAAGCTTTTACCATTCTGGAGACTAAAAATCTAACATGAAGGTGTTTGGTGGGTTTGGTTTCTTCTGAGGCTTTTCTCCTTGGCTTGCAAATGGTTGTCTTCTTGCTGTATTCTTGCATGGTCACAACTCTGTATTTCATGTATCCTAATTAGTCTTTAAAACAAGCATGAATGACTTTGGGTTTTGTCCCCTAAAGAGCTCATTCAACCTTATTGTCTTTTATGAAAACATTTTTATTATTGTTTGGCAATCTTGCTTGCATAATGAGTTTTAGCACCTTGGAGTCCCATTTCCCCATACTCTTCTTGCTAAAACTCCTCTTCCCAATGAGTCCAACTCCTACCTCCATGCTGCCTTCTTATGAACCACCACCTACTTTAAGTCTTTTGCCCTAGAAGAAATGGGAGGTTATTTCCTGGAGCAAGAACAACTTATAGTCAATGGCTATACCATGGAATAAAGTGACACTCCTTCAACCACAGTTAACTGTCAATAGTCCCCTAGAAAGAAGTTGAGTCTCATGGGCCACTGCTCCATTTATGATGAATAACAAGGAGGTAAATCTTGTGCAGAGATCCACAGTGAGTTCATGAGTAAAACAGAGGGTCCACAAAGTATACATTCACTATCCACCTTCTGACTCTTACATTTTTTCCTGCCATTTTCTTCTGTACTATTTCCCATGTCTTAGAGTGGGTGAAACAGCTGCCTCATTTTGGGTTGAGCATACCACAACCATTTATTCTCTGTACTTTAGCCAGTTATGGGGTTCCAGCACTAAACATTGCCAGATGTAGTAATGTTATGCCTGCTTTGTGAACCCCAAAAGACCACCAAGGAGCCAATTCCAATGCAATCACACTAGGGTTTTTATTTAAGCTCAAGATTGGGCTACACTGGCGTCTCTGATGCAGCAGGATGGGAGGGTGAAGCCTTGAACCCAGTTTTAGGCAAACATTTATAGAGGTAAGCAAACAAGTAAGGGGGTTTTTAGCCTGGCACATATCTGACTGGGGGACTATTATGAAATTTTGTTGTCCTTTAAAATGGTGCTGGGAGCCAAACCATAAACTTCTGCTTTCCTTCTGTTGTTGGGAGGCTGAGTGCCAGGGGTAGGCTTGTAACCTGGAAACTGGATGCTGGATGCTGCCTTGTTGGTTAACTTGAGTTTAACCTTAGGTCAGGTTCTCTAAGATGGAGTTTGAACCCAAGATCTGGTCCCTCAGTAAGAAGCTTCTCTAATGAAGGCTGCATGCAGCACTAATCTGTGGGTATAAACACGATCATTTAGAAAGCAGTTTGACAGTATGATTTAACAAAACAATGGTAGCAGGCTCCTGGATAGGGACTATGACTTCCCTAGCCATGAGCTCTTGACCAGGTTTACAGAACCAGGTCCAAAATACCCTCCTGTGACATGGGGCCTCAAGTCAAAGCAGAAAGTAGTTGGTTTTCCCCATATCTGTCATGCCACTGTTGCACTGGGGTCATACCTTACCTGTTAGGTCATTACTGGAGAGAAAGAGAGAGAGAGAGAGAGAGAGAGAGAGAGAGAGAGAGAGAGAGAGAGAGAGAGAACTGCTGAAGAACTCAATGTATTTATATACATTATAGGACAGAGAAAAATCAAGTTGCAGCTGAGCTGGAAGCTTCTTCTGTATTCAATAGTTTTCATTTCTAAGCTGCTTTATTACTTTATTACTCTTTAAAAGGTCCTGTTTCTAAAAATGCAAAGCATATTTTCAGGTATAGGGACTAGGATTTTACTGTATTTTTTTTTTACATTTATTTGTTTATGTACTTATTCACTTTATATCTTGATCATAGCTCCCACTCCCTCCTCTCCTCCCAGTCCCACTGTCACAAACTCCTCTCTTCATTACCACCTCTCCCTCTCCTCAGAGAAGGAGAAGCCCCCCTCCCACCCAGCCCTGGGACAACAAGCTGTAGCAGGACTAGACTCATCTTCTCCTACTAAGGTCTGACAAGGCAGTCTGGCTAAGGTAAGGGTATCCAATGGCAGGCAACAGAGTCAGAGACAGCTTCCACTCCAATTATTAGGGGGAGGGGGGATCTTTAGGATATGTCAGAGACCTGGGATAAGGGGAGGCCACAGGGTGTCTATGGGGGTGAGTCTCCTAGCAGTGGGGGATATGGATCCTGATTTATTTTGCCAGCTGGTGTGGCAAACTAGATACTTAAACTCTTACTTGATCCAAACTATAGTCTTAGTTATCCATTAGATTTCAGAGTTCTTTCTGTGAAATCCCTTCCTTTGGTATTTCTTTTAAACATGTAGGTTGGTGGCTGATGTGGTTGTGAGTGTGTGTGTGTGTGTGTGTGTGTGTTTGTGTGTATGTGTGTCTGTGTGTATGTGTGTGTATGCTGTATCTCCCCTGTACGAGGGAAAGTCTCTCACATAATACCAGGGGCAGATCTATATTCTATTACTGTTTCCTTAATAACAGCATAATTTGATTTCTCTGATATGACTTTATAGTATGCTTATGTAGTGAAAGATAAGAAACCCATAGAGGTCAACTGATTGGATCTAGGTGACAGTGCTGGTTAGTGACTTTGATGGTTTGTATATGCTGGGCCCAGGGAGTGGTACTATTAGGAGGTATGACTTTGTTGGAGTAGGGGTGGTCTTGTTGGATTAGGTATATCATTGTAGGTGTGGGTTTTAATACCCTTGTCTTAGCTGTCTGGAAGCCAGTCTTCTCCTAGTGACCTTCAGATGAAGATGTAGAACTCTCAGGTCCTCCTGCCTCATGCCTATCAGGATACTACCATGCTCCCCACCTTGATGACAATGGACTGAACCTCTGAACCTATAAGCCAGCTCGAATTAAATGCTATCCTTATAAGACTTTCTTTGGTCATGGTGTTTGTTCACAGCAGTAAAACCCTAAGACAGTGACTAAGGCTGTTCTTCTGACTCTTGGTCAAGTGTGGTCTCCTCAGTACAAGGGCAAATGACAGTGCACAACCCCATTGATGAGCATTTTTAAAAAGTCTTTTCTCAACCCATCTAAGAAATAATTTAATAGAAAACCTGTCGGGAGCAACCTTGTTTATACACTGAAGGCCTAAATCAGCTATAGGCCTAAGTCAGCCATACATGCCTGCTAACACAAAGTGTTGGTCTCTGTGGAAAAACACTGACCCTAGAACAAATAGCTATAGACTTTGTGGACTAGTAGCCTTGGTGGAAAACTACCAGCCTGGATAAGAACAAGTAGTCATAGGTCTTGTGGATAGGTAGCCTGGATGGAAAGTGTCAGCTTGGATAGGAACAAATGAATCATAGACAGAGTCATAGTGACCTGTTCCCCATTTCTTCACCCAGCCAAAACCCTGTTCTGGAAGATATCTGCACTCCTCCTGAGAACACCTATGCTCCTGCGTTATCCCCTTCCCCATATCCTGCCTCTATGTGTATATAACCCCTGTGTGAAAAAAAAATAGCAGTTTGATTAGACTATAGACAAGCCGCTGTTCTTTGCATCTCCTGTCCTCCAGTTCTCTCTTCCAGGTCCTCTGGAACCCAGGTCAATGCCCCATGGGACTGGGACAAAAACCTAATATATTACATGGATTTTATTCTCTACTTTACAATTTAAAAAATTATTCACTCATTTTACATCCCAATATCAGTACCCTCTGTCTTCCAAGTAGCCCCTCACACAGATCTTCCCCCCATTCCTCTCTCCCTTTCTCCTTTGAGAAGGGGGAGCCCTTTTAGGAATTAACATATCAAGTCACTGCAGGACTAGGTTCATCCTTTCCCACTGAGGCCAGAAAAGGCACTCAGTCAGGGGAACAAGATCCACAGGGAAGTAACTGACTCAGGGATAGCCCCCACTCCAGTTGTTGGGAAACACACTTGAAGACCAAACTGTGCCTCTGATACATTTGTGCAGGGGGCAGAGGTCCAGCCTGTGCTTATTCTTTGGTTTGTTATGATTCAGTCTCTAAGAGACCTCTAAGGTCCAGGTTAGTTGACTCTGTTGGTCTTCCTGTGGTGTCCCTGCAATCTGAGCTAAAGCACACACACCTTCTAGACACAGCAGACTTACACAGTCTTCCACAGTTTAGACAATCATTTTTTCAGCTTTTTATGCTATTGTTGGAAACCTTAAGAATTAAGCCTGTATTTGCCATGTACTGACAAGCTTAATTTCTAGCTGATGAAGTCTTGGTGGGAGGCACATGTTGCTTTGCCACACAGGAGACTAGGCTGGTAGTCTAGGCATGTTGGTTGATTTGTGTTTTGAGTCTGTTGCTTTGCTTGGAAGATGTCCATCAGATCTTAGAGAATGTCTCTACTCTAAGGAAGTGTCACCTGGCATGAGAATTAACACTTTCCCACAAGGGAAGAATGTGGTCTGGAACTTCTAACAACTCCCAACAGTGGCTTTATCTGCTTGGTTAAAATGGCTTAAGTTAAACAGTTGTATAGTCTGGAATTAGAAGTCCTAAGCAGGGTTAAACATCCTTTCACTCTATTCCTGTGCTTAGGCATACAATACTAATGCTTTTGTGGGTGTATCAATAAAGGGGAACACAAACTGCAGCATTTTTGAAAATGATCATAGAGTTCTTTCATGTACTTTTAGAAATGTGAAGTTGGAGCTTCACACTGCTCAGTGATAAAGGTGACTTTAAAGGCTGTGGCTGTTGTGGTCCAGTCTAGCTGCTCTGAATGGCACAGTAACTGAAAGACAAGTCTAAACTCTTATAAATCCATGAACTCCATTAGGGTTTCCACTCTCCTGATCTTATCTAATCTGAATTGTTTCTCAAAAATCTCACTTCAACTAACATTAACATATAAATTTGGGGATTCAGATTTCAGCACAGGGGTGCCTCAAGGGATGCCTTCAAGCTATAACATCTATACCAACGAACACTTGGCCTTACGGAAACATAATCAGGAAAATTTGCTGAACAGAGACCTGTGATGTATCAGAGAAATGCTAGGGTCTGGCAACTAAGGGAACAACAGAATGACTTTATGAGTCGCCTACCTACAAGCAGTGTTTATATTCCCATTGTTTGCAGACTGGTCCTGAGAGTACAATGCCCAGCCTAAATACTTGTAAGTGACTAAGATCAGACATTTAGTACCAGCCTCCTTCTCTTCTCATGTCCCGTCGTCACCACCTTTGTCACAAGCTCTCTGCTTCCTGACTGGCCAAGTTGGAATAAATAGTTCTGCAAGCTCACATCACTGAAGATGGCACTCTGTTTGTCATGGCTTTCTTGTTTGAAACCCCTTAAGCCATGAGCCAAAAATAGTTCCTTCAGTCTGTTAATTTTTTTTTCTGTTAGGTATTTAGTTGCTGTTACAGCAGTGAAAAAACCTGGGTAAACTTTCCAAACTTCCTCCAAACTTTTGTTTTCTTCCCTGTGAGAGGGGATAGCAATAACTTCTTCAGAAACTTTCAAACACCATATACAAAGCATTTGAAATGTGACCTGGGACAACTTAGTATAAGTAATGTTCAGACTCTGTAGACACTAACTATAAAATTTTTGAATGAGTTAATAAGGAAAGAAAAGAAGGCATTGTAGGGGCAAACCTAGATTTTAGTGGTCAGTGATGTATCATGCCTAAAGATCTCAGGATGGAGAGGCAGAGGTGCTGAATTGAAGTACCAATGCCATTATTTCTCAGTGTGTGGTTTTTGACTCCTTGCTTAGATATGAAGGCCAAAAAATAAATACAAATAAATATAGAGAATGTTGACGTGAGCACTTACAGTCACCAGTTACTACTCTTGAGAAAGTACAGGGATGGTGTTGAAAAAGTTATTGTTAGTAGTATTCCTGTGTAGGGAGTGATTCTGATGCTAAGGTTCCCCAATTGGTTCTTAATCGGTCAATTAAGATACCAGGGACCAATTGCTTGGTGGAAGGAAAGAGGTGGGACTTCTGGAGCCATGCAGGTAGGCTAAGGGATGCAGGGGAAGAAAAGAGATTTCGCCATGCTTTGGAGGGAGAAAAGGTGACCGGTCATGTGAGATCTCCGGCTAGTGGCCATAGCCAGGTTTCCCAGGTAGGAGATTAGAAACATGACTAAAGCTGAGGGCAGTTTTGTGTTGCTGAACAAGGAGAAGGTAACTGACCAAGTAAAGCTGAGGGCAGATTTAGGATACTGAGCTAAGAGTATTGGGAATATCACCTTAGCCATGGGAGATGAGGGAGATTAGAAGTGCCCAGCAAGTGAGCTAATAAGGCAGGTTGAAAAATGAGCTAATATGTGTGTATCTTTCATCTGCAGATCCAAGGGAACCTGGGCAGGGCTGGCAGTACAGTCTGCCCAGAGCTTAAAGTGGGGTAGCAAAAACTACACACTACAGTCCTGACCTCTTAGCATTTGAAAAGAGAAGAGTACAGGAACTGGATAAAATTATACAAACAAATTAGTTCAAGAGTACAAAGCTTTGGTTCCTTTTCTGTGTTTGTGGGTTTCTTTTTTCTTATGATATAAAGTTTCTTCTATTATAATTTCATACATGTATATAGTGCATTCTAGTTACCTCACCCCACTGTTTCCAGTTTTCCTTATTAATCCTTGTTTCCTTACCAGATACATCTGTGTCATTATGTTTTATCTTGTGTCCCACTGAATATAACTAGAGCCGTCTATGTGACCATTGGTTACAAACTATCCATTAGCTCCTGGAGGGCTCACATGAGGTGGAGGGCTCACATGAAGGAACACAAGTGAAGATAATTGCAATCTTTCCCCCAGAATCCACTAGTAGTCAATGATTTAGTGATTTGGGGTATGATACTGTGAGTCCCTCCTCAATCTATGCTTGCCTGATGACAGGTCCATTTTATGCTGGCTCAACACAGACAAAATTCATAGCTCTTGAGACCATGATAGTAATGGTGGTGTCATGCCAAGAATACAGCATTTCACAGCCCCTTTCTTCATATCCTGACTCCTACACTTTACACTCCTTTCCTGTGACATTCCCTGAGTCTCAAAGAGTGTAGTATAAATGGGCTGAGAACTCAACTGTCACTTATTCTTGGGAAGGTACAAGTCTCTGATTTTATTGCACTTCATTGTAAAGGGAAGCTTCTCTGGGAAAAGCTGGGTGTAGAATTTGTCTATGGGTATATAAAAACAAGCATTTAGAAAGCAATTTTATGTCGTGTCTCTTAAACTAAAGGACAGTTATGTTTACTTCTAAGACCTAAGGGTTCTTCAGCTATGTTTTTTTTAAATGGGTCTACAATAATAGTCTTGGATGTCTGTGACTTGGTCTGAAAATTCAGTCATAGAAGGATGGTTATGGCTATAACAGACTTGCCACTATTGCACCAGTGGGTGCATCTTGCTTGGTAGGTTAGTATTGTGTGAATTAATGTTTATTATGAACATTCCAGTTACTCTAAATTATATTCAGATTTATAGCAGGGATCTCAGGATAAGACTTTTCTAAGACCATAAGAATAAGAGAGTCTAGCTAGCACAGTCTTTCAACTCTTATCTTTGGTATGGTATATGATAAGAAGAAAAGTCCCCTTGCTTTCATTCTTTCTCTTCATTGAATTCCTGTGAAGATATTTAAATGATGAGGATGCTGAGGCTCCTAGCACACAACAATTACTTAAGACAATTTAGCTACAGGTCTACAGGCTAAAGAACACCCTAACCTCTGAGTCCAGTGCTAAAGTCTCTCTATTCCCATCCATTGATTAGCCATATGGAAAGGGGAAGAACCATGAAATTTTGGTATCATTTCTTCCCTGAAATAAAACACAGTCTAATACCTTAGTATTAGTATTACCTTGTTATCTCCTGGGAAGAACTGACTTTCTCAAAGTTTTTGATTTCTGTTATATGATATATGGGTTACCACAGTCTATAAGGCAGCTGTACTTAATGTAGGGCTGATCAATTCTAAAGCAATTGAAAAGGCAAGTATCTCTCTCTGGAAAAAGACAATTGTCTGTTATTGAATTTTTTGATCCTCAAGACATCATTTTCCTTCCGTTAGCAAATGATGAATTGTCCAAGTACAAATTCTGTTCCGAGGTAAGCTTATGTCATGGTTGACGCTCCATACAACTCAATGTAATATAGAATTGGCCTAGGATTTATTTATTTATTTTATTTATAGAATCGGCCTAGGATTTATTTATTTATTTATTTTATTTCAGGGAAGAAATGATACCAAAATTTCATGGTTCTTCCCCTCTCCATATGGCTAATCAATGGATGGGAATAGAGAGACTTTAGCACTGGACTCAGAGGTTAGGGTGTTCTTTAGCCTGTAGACCTGTAGCTAAATTGTCTTAAGTAATTGTTGTGTGCTGGGAGCCTCAGCATCCTCATCACTTAAATATCTTCACAGGAATTCAATGAAGAGAGAGAATGAAAGCAAGGGGACTTTTCTTCTTATCATATACCAATGTAATATAGAATTATGATGAGTATTTTGTGTGCATGCTATATTCCATTGTATATGTTTTATTTTTTTCTAGTTAAAAATTAGAATTGTTTAGCTTAAGTTCTAGGTACTATGTGAAAGAAAAAGTAACAACTTATAAAGTTTTTGTTTCTAGTTGGGCCCAAATAGTGGATACTTCCCCAAATGAGGCATGTGTTCTTTACTTTGACAGAATCCACTGCATATACACTAATAACACTTCCATTTCACTGATGATTTGATGGATGTTTGTTTTGTAATTCTTGCAATAAGTTGGAATAGCACTTGCCGTGGAAAGGGAGACTAGAGAACTGGTTTTGATGTTAGAAAGCTACAATGATGTTGGGTAAACCTCTGAAGCCCATTAGATTTCATTGATGGAAAAGAATTATCATCTCACCACGTGAAGGTATCTGGAACAGCCTTATTAATCAAATCAATTATTCATATTTATTAAATATATACCTCATGCTTGTTGATGCATATGCTAGTGGCTCAGATAGATATCATATGCTTTCTTAGTTACTGGAGAGAGAAACAATATGCTTTTTTTAAGTTAAAAACTACAGGGTATGTAGAGGATACCTTTTAGGGTTATGTTATCCAGTCTAGAGCTCAAGGGAGTCTTTCAGGATGAAAGAAAGTATTGAGACTTGAAGAATGAATAGTGACTTGTGGGTAAAGAAAGAAAAACAACATACCAGTCAGAAAGAACAACAAATTATATGAATTAAAATGGAGAAAGCAAGGCATATCTGGGAAATTTAAATTAATATAGCTAGAAATAAGGGGGAGGGGAGTAAAAAAATTGGAGCTGGAGATACAAAGAGAGACCACCTTATAAAGACACGTAGAAAGCTCATGAGGTGAAGAATTACATTAAGGACTTTTCGTTCTGGAGGTTCAAACTAATTTATTTTGAGTCTGTCTTGTCAGCTATTCAAGGAGAATCAGAAATGATAGTAGAAGCTCATCCAAAATACTACGAGGGGCGTGTGGTAAGATTCAGAGATAGCATAACAATCAAAATCATATGACACTGGCACAAAACAGACATGTAGACTAGTGAAATAAAATTGAAGACCCAGACAGAAGCAAATGTAACTTCAGTGACTTAATGTTTGATAAAGATACCAAAAACATAAGCTGTATAAAAGAAGGCATCTTCAACAAATGCTGCTGAGAAAATTGGATGTCCATATGCAGAAGAATGAAACTAGGCTCATATATATTATCTTGCAAAAAACTAGCTCCAGATGGCTAGAGACCTAAACCTGAAGCCTCAAATACTGAAACTGCTAGAAAGAAAACATAGGTAGTGCCCTAAATGATGTGGGTATAGGAAAGGATTTCCTAAACAGGACTCTGTTTGCCCAAGAATTAAGGTCAACCATTGACAAGTGGGTTGTCATAAAACTAAAATATTTCAGCATAGCTAAAGAAACAATCATCTGGGTGAAGAGAAAACCCACAGAGTAGCAGAGAATTTTTGTCAGCTATATATCTGACAGAGGATTGCAGATATATAAAAAAATAAAAAACAAAACAAAACACCAAACCAAAACCAAACCATAGAGTAAAAAGCAAGCAAGCAAACAAACCAAAACCCCAAACCTCAGAAACCAAAACTCATTCTAAGAATGAGTCTGGGACATGAAAAGTTCTCAAAGGAAGGAAAAAAAAGGGATTTTTTTTTTGGGGGGAAACATTATATATTATTTATATTATTTTCCAGTACCACATGGCTTGGGTGTGGTGGCACGTATCTGTAATCACAGTATTCAGGAGGTAGAGACAGGAGAATAAGGATCCAAGGTCATCTTTAGTTACCTAGTTTGAAGCTATCCTGGGTTACATGAGACTCTGTCTCCAAGAAGCAAGGAAGCAACCACTCAAGCACACGTTAATAATATATTTAATAGGATAAGTTACATTTAAAATAGAAAACAAAACCACCTGGGTGAGCTCCTTTTGTGTAAGGTGGCTTGGCTGCACTATATGGTGCCATTTGGCTGAACCGCTTGGGTCAGGACATCTGAGAAATTAATCAGCTTCCAAATAGGTTTCCCAGAAATTATTTCCTAGCAAACTTGTATTAGTAACTATAGAAAATGTTGCCTAGGCGACTTTTAAACACAAAGATAGTAGCAGAGAAATCGTTACTCAGGGCTCTTAAAGAGACTTGATTAATGTCCCTGAAAATCTAGGCCTCATCATAGTGTAATGCAGACATTAAGTCTTACCAGTTTCCAGTTGAAGTTTTGTTAAGTCTCCACTGATTTCCAGTTGAAGTTTTGAAGATAATTGAGTGAAGAAACTTTCATAGTACACTCTAGTTATTTTGAAGAACTTTTAAAAGAATCAGAACTTATCTTACTATGGTAATTGCTCATGTGGATATGAATAGAAAAATCTCTCTGTTTTTTGGTGTGTGTATGTGACACAATTTCTCTCTCTCTCTCTCTCTCTCTCTCTCTCTCTCTCTCTCTCTCTCTCTCTCTGTGTGTGTGTGTATGAATGTGTGTACATCTGACTGGGGGCAACCTGCTACCCCTGTCCTTTGCTATGGGGAAATGAATATGCTCACTTCTTCCTTCATTAATGTCAGTCTTTGGCTCCCTTCCAATCTGACTGCTTGGTTTAAAATGCAGCAGAGTATGAGGCATGCCTTCCCACACATTCTAAAAATTCCTGTTTAAAAGGATTATCTATACTGTACTGCATAAAGTAAAAAAAAAAATAGCACCCATTTCTGTTTTCCTGGACTATCCAGATTGATTGTAAGTGGTTAAGCTGCTCAGGCTGGGTTAGTTTGGGTGAACTGTTCTCAAAATGTGGCCAGAGAGGCTCATGATAATGCACTGTGTAGGTCTCTATTGGCTTTCTCTGTAGGTAGGTATTCATATATTAGATGCTCTCTTTTAAAAATAGGCTCTCCCTCCCCCGAGGAAAAGTAGAACCAAATAAATACACCCAACAACATACATCAGACATCTACTATACGCTACTGTATGTGTAAAAAATGGTAAATTGTAATGAACACTAAGGAAAAGCCACACCTCATCCCTCAGAAGCCATCAACTGTCAATAACTTCTACTAAGCCGCTCTCACATCCATGCTGGAATATTGATTGGCTTGATCTTGTGCAGGTCTTGTGCAGGCAACCACTGCTGTTATGATTTCGTGAGTTCGACAGCCCTGCCATGTCTCAAAGACCTTGTTTTGCCTCAGTTTTGTCTTATTTCTGTCTTTTAAATCCTTCTACTCTTCTGCAGTATCCCCTGAGACTCTTCAGGAGGGTCTATAAAGCAGATGTCTCATTTATGGTTGAACACTACACAAACACTTCTTCTCTGCATTTGGACTAGTTGTGAGTCTCTGTATTAGCCCATGTCCACTGCATAAAGAATATTTAAAAATTGTTTATTGTAAAATACATTTAAAAATGTAGGTTACAGTTTTTTATATCTTCTTTTATTGAAAATAGATTTCTTAATCCAATATATTCCAATATACTTTCACCTCCCTCAACTCCTCCCAGACCCTCCACACTTCATCTCCTACCCAAATCCATACCCCCTTTCTCTTTCATTAAAAAACGAACAAACAACTAAAAATAACAATAAAATAAAATGAGACAAAACAAAACAAACCAGAATAAGAAGCCATAAAGAAAACAACAACAACAAAAGAGAGCCAAAGAAAAAGCACAAAAACATGTCTAGATGTGGAGACACACATTTGTACACATAGAAATCCAATAAAACCACAAAACTGAAAGGCTAAAAACACCAAAAAGCCCCGACAAAGCCTTATGAAACAAAGAATCAAAAAAGCCTTATGAATCAAAAAATGTCAGTGAGTTCCTTTTATTTTGCCATCTGTTGCATCTATGGGTCTATGGGGCCTGCCCTTTATAGTGGTTTGTAGACCCAGTGAGAGAAAACCAACTTCTTTCCCTTCCAGCCCCATGAGTAGTCAGTGGGGGTAAAGGCTCTAGGTAGTCACCAGCTTGATTTCTCCATGTTCAGTGAGGTGTGTAAGTATTGTCTTCAATAAAAGGACCTTATCATCAGTTTGTGGAGAGCAATCAATAGTCTTACATAAAGAAGATTGTAAAAAAAGTGCAATACATTTTTGTCTTTTTTTTCTTTTCTTTTTTTTGTTTTGTTTTGTTTTGTTTTGTTTTGTTTTTTTGAGACAAGGTTTCTCTGTGTAGTCCTGGCTGGCCTGGAACTTACTCTGTAGACCAGGCTGGCCTCAAACTCAGAAATCCGCCTGCCTCTGCCTCTCAAGTGCTGGGATTAAAGACATGCACCACCACTGCCTGGCACAATACATTTTTCTATGTCTAAATACAGGAAAATTAAAAGCAAAGTAACTTAAAATATATTTTTAAGCTCTGGCACAGTTTTGTTAAAGGAAAACCTTCCTGGGTTACTTCTCAGCAGTCTGTTCTGGCATGCTTCTCATAGTATGAGAATCAGCTGGGTCAATGATAGCCAGTGTGCATACTCTGTAGTATTTTCTGAATGCTGTACCCAATTCAATATTACTGCCACTGTAATGATGGACACCAGTTTTAGCCAACATGGCATAGTATTCTCTTTCAGATTTCCTCAAAGGTGGGCAGTTGTTTGTGAGGATAACCAATTTTGCTTTGCTTTGACTGTTCATATTCAGAGTCTGTATCTCAGCATGTGCTTTCCACTTTTCTCCACTAAGCTGGAGTCTAGAGACTTTTTCATCTTCTTTACAGCCACCATTTTCTTGTCTTAGGTGTGGGACAATCCGCAACCAAGATGAGCTAGCAAGATGGCCCAGGAGTGAGAGTTTAAAAATATATTCAACAGTTAAATGTAAAAGCATGGCCTCTGTGTCTAGACACATTATCATGTTTCTGTGTACTGACTACCTCCAAAGGCAGCTCAACATTATATTCATGTAATAGAGATGCAAGTACATCCAGAGTGTGGATAATTTCTCCAAATGATGAAAATTTCTTTGTAAATTCCCTAGCCAAACAAGACATATTTTTTTCCTCCACCTACATGGAAGTTATATTCCATGTAATTCAGTTTATAGTAAAATTGTAAAAAAAAAGCACCTGTTTATTCTAAAACAACTTTCATACTTGTAATGATAATGGCAAAATGATAAAGTTTTAATTTCTGTGATATTAAGGTACATTTAAAAATTTACAGGGGAGGTTCACTATTTTTGCCTGTGAGAGATCATGTTATAGTTTTGCTGACGGTTGTCACCTAAATAGAGGTAGTGACAACTGATAGTAGTGTGTCCTTCATAAGTTTTTTTTTTAAACAGTCCCCAGGGAGCTGGGAATGGAGGCATATGCCTATAACCTTAGCTGAGTCAGGAGGATCATAAATCAAGAATGGACTGGGTACACCAAAAGTTCAAGGTAATAATGAGCTATATATCAAGATGCTGTTTCAAGAAAAGAAAACCTCAGGAGTCTTTACTACCAAATTATAAACAAAGATAAAGAGATTAAAATAAGAAAAATTCAATAAAGCTTTCTTAAAGAGCCCCAAGTATGTTTTGGAAGGTAGATAAACAAATGAGCTGTGGAATTCTGTGACGGGCTGGTAGAGTGATAGTTACTGCAGGAGAGCAACCCAGCTCTTCCTGTGCCTAGAAACTCAAGAGATGGGGGAAGGATGAGAAGAAAAGGTAGAATGGGCAAGGCAGTCCTACTCTCCAAGATTCCAGAGTTTTGAAGCTCTCTATCATTCTAGCAGTGAAGAAACTCACTCATTTGCACATATAAAAGCATCACTAGACACTGTAGTGTGGAAGTGAATTAGAGTACTGCTGGTGACTAAGGTGTGTCACACACGGTGTACCACAGCACTGCTTGAGAACTTATCAGAAATACAACTTTTTGGACTCAATCTTGGACATACTTATGTTTACTGTATGTCTGTCATGGTGCCTTTAAGCTAGTAACAAGCCATAGCCATTTATTTCTTATGGTTTTGGATGTCAAGAAGTGCAAGTTCAAGGTACTATCAGATGGTGGCTAGCCAGAACCACGTTGTGGTTTATGTAAATGAGAAATGCTCACACGGGAGAAGGGATTCTCTTTTACAAGGCACTGATTCCATTCACAAAGACAGAGTCCTTACAGCTTAATTAACTTGTCTTACCCTAGTGCTTTATTATTGGAGGTTAGACTGCACAGTTGAGTTTTAGGAAGAGACAATCCTAGAAACCTTAGCAATCTATCGTGAAGAAGTGAAAAACTTTACTGTGATGCTCATCAAAACATCCCAAGCACCTGGTCCTATGCCTGTTCTGTTTTTTTTTTTCTGCTCAGTAAGTCTGTAATGAGTGTTAAATGGGCAGCCAAAAGCTTATGAATGACCAACCTGGATTCTGAGCCCAGAACCGACATTAATAAATCCCAACAGTGTCTTTATTAGGACTGTGCTGAGTTCAGCAACAGTACTTAACATTTACAAATTAAACGACTATATTTCGACTATATTTGCTTTAATACATCATTTTATTTTAAAATGTGCCCTTATATTTAAAAATTACATTTGTTGATTGGCTGATTGTGTAGGGGGAAGTGGTACACTTGCCACAATGTGTATATCGAGGTCAGAGGAAAACTTGCAAAAGTTTTTTCCACCATGTGCGTTCCAGGGATCAAACTCAGGACACCAGGCTTGCCTTTTATCTACTGAGCCATGTTGCCTTTCCTGATATGATATTTTAGTACATTCCATTGTGATATCAGAAGAGATAATGACCATGAAGAAGAATACGTTTTAGGTTAGAATTCAGTGTAATGGGCTTGCTCATGACATTTTCATACATATGTGTCATTACACTGTGTTCTCATCCATCCCACTTTCCCACTGCCTCCCCCCTGGCTGCTGTATCCTTCTGGCTGATTATCCTCTTCTTTGCTTTTGTGTAATATGTATTCAATTATCCTTGTTTCCCTCCTGAAAAAGTATTTTGAATATAGTAAAAGTGCCTACAGCTGCTAGTGCTGGGGACAGAAAATGTGGTACATTTACACAATGGAGTACTGCTCAGCTATTTAAAACAATGACTTCATGAAATTCTTAGGCAAATGGAAGGAACTAGAAAATATCATCCAGAGTGAGGTAATCCAGTCACAAAAGAACACACATGGTATGCACTCACTGATAAGTGAATATTATGAAAAAAGCTTGGAATACCCAAGATACAACTCACAGACCACATGAAGCTCAAGAAGAAGGAAGACCAAAGTGTGGATGCTTCAGTACTATTTAGAAGGAGGAACAAAATAATCTTAAGATGTAGAGGGAGAGAGGGACCTGAGAGAGAGGGGGAGGGAAAAGAGGAGGGGCAGGATCGGGTATGGGAGGAGATGGAGAGGGTCAAGAAATTGAATGGAGGTGTGTGTGTGTGTGTGTGTGTGTGTGTGTGTGTGTGTGTGCAGTGGAGGATGGGGAACTGGGGTTAACTACTAGATAGTCTCAGATGCCAGTAAAGCAAGAGGCTCCCAACAGGGATGACATTAGCTGAAATACCCAACAAAGGGGGGAGAGAACATGTAAAAACCATATCCAGAAGTTAGGCACAGTCTCTGGTTGACCTATTGATGGGGCCACCCACTCATTTAAAAAATATTAACCTAGAATTGCTCCTGTCTAAAGGAAATGCAGGGACAAAGAGTGGAACAGAGACTGAAAGAAAGTCCATCCAGAGACTGCCCCACCTAGGGATCCATCCCATCTGCGGACAACAAACCCAGACACTTGCTGATGCCAAGAAGTGCTTTCTGACAGGAGCTGATATAGCTGTCCCCTGAGAGGCTCTGCCAGAACCTAACCAACACAGATGCAGATGCTTGCATCCAACCATCAAACTAAGCATGGCGACCCCAATGGAAGAGTTAGGGAAAGGACTGAAGGAGCTGAAGGGATTTCGACCCCATAAGAAGAACAACAATATCAACCAACCAGATGCTCCCAGAGCTCCCAGCGACTAAACCACCAACCAAAAAGTACACATGGAGGGATCCATGGCTCCAGCTGCATATGTAGCAGGAGTGGGTGGGGGGAGCACCCTCATAGAAGCAGGGGGATGGGGATGGGGATGGGATAGGGGGTTTGCAGAGGAGAAACCAAGAAGGGAAGTAACATTTGAAATGTAAATAAATAAAATAACCAATAAAACAATGAGACAAAAAGATGTTCAAGGACATCTTTAGCTAGATAGTGAATTCAAGTCTAGCTTTGAATGTATGAGATCATGTTAAGAATACATGAAGTACATGAAATAATATGCATTTATTAAACTTAAAGGGTCTGCACCTGACTGTAAATCTCATCTACCATTTCGGGTATAATGCATTGCTTGTGGAGGCCTGGCCACTCTAACAGTCTTTGGACTATGGCAGAGCTTGCAGAAATGAGAGTGATTTATAGGATGATCGCTTTTGGGCTTTCTTGTGATTAATAAAGAAGCTAAGCACGCTGCTCTCATTCCATCTGCTGGCATAAGTGGTTGTTTCAAAAGTGCAAACTTAATTTTATCTCCAGGAAAGACATATCCACATACGCAGAGAAAAAAACTTCAGAGAAGACTAAAGGTTAAGTGCATCCATTTAATACGACAGTCCCTAAAAGTACGGGTTTCTCTAATGAAGTGATTACCTATGAATTCAAGGCTTCTACCTAGTCCTTCTGAGCTGGGAGGATCATTAGAGGTGATGTATTTCCATTAGGTGGAAGTTTAATTGCTTCAACAAAGAGACCCCAGAATGCAATCCTCACCTTTCCTTTCAGGGTGAGGATTAGACTTGCTTTATGCCACCAGTTAAGCACTCCAGTGAGCTCTTGCATCCTGATGAGTGTCCTAATTACCTACATGGCTCAGTTGGTAGAAAAGGAGTAGAGAGGAAAACGGAAAATGCGTATCTCTGGTTTTGATGGCTACAGCACAGAATGCATGTTCATGAACCACATACCATGACTAAAAACCTGGGTGCATAGACACCCAAGGCAACTTTGTGTTTTTTACAGAAGAAGGAGAAAGCACTCTTCTTCTTCTTTTTTTTTTGAACAATCAACAGTCTGTGTCACATGATCCTATACTTCTCTTTAAAAAGTGGAAGAAGTAAGGACTGTGGAGGTAGCTCAGTCTGCAAAGTACTTGTGTGAGGATCAGCCCTGGTATCCTTGTGAAAAAGCTAAGGATTGTGGTGTGAGTGTATAATTATCAATGCTGGGGGAAGTAGAAACAGGGGTGTCCCTGGGCTCCCTGGCTATCCAGCCTAGCTTAATTGATGAGTTCCGGGCTAAGTAAGAGACTTAATAAACCATGGTTGATGGCCTTTTCCCTCTCACATCCACATGAATGTGCATACATATGCATATGCACCTACACACAGATGTGCAAACCACACACACTTGTGAACATGTGTACTCTCCCCAATAAAAAGGAACAGATAAAAGCCCATAGAACAAAATGACTCACCTCTACCACCATGTCATCTGATAGATATCAAAGTTACTCAGTTTATCATCCAGCTCTCCCAGCATCCTCTCAGTCGTTATCAACTGAATGCTACACATTGCTCCTAGCCAGGAGGTGAGATAGACAAGCCTACTGTACTCAAAGATTTTATCCTCAAGCCAGAGGAGGCAGAATAAACAAATGAAGGAAATACAGTAATTTCAATATCACAAAAAAAGGCCAATGAGAAAGTAACAGAGAGGTGTTCATAGGGACTTCCAGGCTTTTACTCTTTGCCTCCCTCGTCCTTCTGGGTCTTCTGTTAATCTGAGGTTCAGCAGAGTACCTAAGGAAGAAGAATCAGCTATCCATAAAACATTACACCAAGTCTAATCAACCACATGCTTTTTTTTTTTCTCTATGTTTAGCAAGGCCTGAATGGCTGTGACTGCTAATGGAAACTAGCAACTTTCAGTATCAGAATTTTGAATTTGTCCCAAATGAACATTGCTGGCAAACAACCAGTGATTATCAGGTGTCTGATGTGACAAGATTTTGATGTCTTAATTTAGTTCCTAGTGGGAGGATTACATGTCACACAAACTGCCTAGTGTCACAAGGAGAAAAAAGAGCTGTGTATAGAGGCAGAAGCTGTAGAAGTACAGAAGCTCAGGAGGCAGATAGATGACCCTGTAGACTGTGCTGGGCACTAAGGGTAAGCGCTATAGCAAAAAGCTAAAGCTTATCATCTGAAGGAAGGCAGGCTCCTTATCGCTAAACACAGCCCAAATTCTCTAATTGCCTTAGAGAAATGCTTTTTATTATAAAGGAACATCTGAAACTCGAGTCATCCACTCAATTAATGAATATCATTTAGCTGGGCAGTGGTAGCGCATGCCTTTAATCTCAGCACTTGGGAGGCAGAGGCAGGCGGATTTCTGAGTTCAAGGCCAGCCTGGTCTACAGAGTGAGTTCCAGGACAGCCAAGGCTACACAGCGAAACCCTGTCTTGAAAAACAAACAAACAAACAAAAAAATCATTTAGGGCAGTGGATTTCAATCTTCCTAATGATGTAACCATTTAATACAGTTCTTCATGTTGTAGGTACCCCCAACCATAACATTATTTTTGTTGCTAGTTCATAACTACAATTTTGATAATGTTATGAATCATAATGTGAATATCTATGCAAGATGTCTAATATGTAACCCCTGTGAAAGGGTCTTTCTACCCCCAAGGGGTTACAACCCACAGGTTGAGAACTGCTGACTGAGGGGGAGAGCAAATTATATAAACGGTTCATTTAGAACTGAGAATTCCATAATGTCTTATTTTCTGCATTTTAACCAGTTGTGAAACTTTGCATTAATCACCATGTGCTTCAAAGAGAAGCATCTCTAAGCTATAGAAGTCATGTTGTAGATGTAATTGTGACTTGGTTCCATAGATCTGCATTTTGATGAGTTGTGCATCATGGCAGAAGAAGGGGTCAAAAGATTGTAAGAGCCAGAGGCACAGGAAGTTTGCTGTGAAACTTTGTCTCCTAGAAATGTCAGAAGCCACACGTAGGAATTCTCACCAACATGGCTGCCTAAACATGAACTGAACCAGAATGGCATCAGGAAGCATGTTAACATGGAAGCTAGGGAATCTCAGGAGACCACACTCTTAGACAAAGATCTATAATCAATGAAAAAATACAGAGTTTCCCCCAGAAAGGAGCACACCAATTGGGTATCCAATGTTCATTACTGAAAACATTATGTGTATGTGTGTGTGTGTGTGTGTGTGTGTGTGTGTGTGTGTGTGTAGTTAATAACAAAAAGAAGCTATAAGTTATAAATTAGAACAAGAGCAAAGAGGTAGTACATGAGAATACTTGGAGGGATGAAAGGAAAGGGGGAAATGTAATTATATTAATATAAAATATTTATAAACTATACTTGGGACATGGTTCAGTGGTAAGGTGCTTATTTAACATGTGAGGCCATGGGTTCAATCCTCAGCACTTTAGGAAAGCAAAAGATCACATATAAATATTCCTAAATATAACCTGCTCAGTCCATGTAATATTACTTGTATGCATATTTTCAGGGTTGACTATTTGTCACTGGACAAACTGACTGGTGTGCTCTTTCCCAAGGAAAAACTGTCTCTCTGACTCCTAGTTTTTCTGGATTTACTACAGTTCTTTGTAAGATCGAGGACCTCTTGGGCCTTTCCTGTCTATTTTGGAATGTCCACTGGTGTCATCCTTATTCAAGTCACATTTGGACAGTCAGGTTGATGAGACTTATGGGGATATATTCTGACACAATATTACAAGAAACTCCTTGATCCTCTGGCTCTTACAATCTTTCTGGACCGTCTTCCACAATGTTCCTTGATCCTTAGGTATTGGACTATTTTGTAGATTTATCTATTGAGACTGTACTCCACAACCATATTTTGATTGGATTTGGTTTTCTGTGATGATCTTTAGCTCTTGCAAACAGATTTCCTGGATGAGGAGGGAGGGACTACACTTATCTATGGGTATAAGGATGTTTATATTGTCGTTAGAGATTATGCTGGTTTGGTAAATTAGTAGTTGTAGATTCTCCTCTGATAATTATGACTTCACTAGCACTGAATTGACTAGGTTTCCAGTACCAGGCATGGCTTGCCTCTTGTTTAGTGTGTCTTAAGTCCAATTAGAGAGCTATTAGTTACTCCCAAGGTAAGTGAGCTAAAACTTAGGGTTATCATCATGTTGGTTGTTGATATGATTCATAGGTGTCATAGCTGGGTAAGACTGTTGGTTGCCTCACTTGGAAGCTTGTATGGTACCTTCATGAAAGCTTGTCCTTAGGAGTGGACATTCAGGTCAATTACAGCTCAGAGGTTTTTGGGCTTTTTTTTCTGAAATAAATGGTTACTGCTTGTCCTGGGGAAGATGTTACACACACATCTACTAACCATAGGTAGGGAGTCTATAACAAACCAAAATACAGATACTGCCAAGTTTACCTTGGTGAACCAATGAGTTTTATTTGAGTTACATACAGAATTATGGGTGAGGGGGCTACTTACCAGGCCAGAAATGACTCAAAGACAGCTGCATCACCAAAACTTACTTCAACATGAGTGATAGCCCAAAAATTTGGGAACACAGAATACGCTACATAGCCTACAATCAGCTGCTTGGCTTGTCTGAGAGTAACTCTCAGAAGTCTTTATTGTTTACCTTGTCAGGGAGGGGCCTAGTGAGTTGCTTCAGGATCTCCCTGAAACCACTTTGAATTGTTTACCTCTTGCTTACTGAGCTTTCCTGAAGGATGGAATGTTTCAGTCTCAGTGGAAACTGCTAAGCAACAATGATGTCATTATCAATACAGCATCTTCTATTTTGGGAGGCAAAAAAATGATGCTAACAAGAGCCTATATATTTTGGGAGTCTCTTGGAAAGCTTTGACCAACAAGTCAAGAGAAGACTTCTTATATTCTGCTCTTGGGATTTCTCTTAGGTGCTCTTTGGCTCTTAGAGAAGCATCATCAGCCCCAGCAAGAAAAGTTCACTAAATCTATATATGTATATCTGTACACAAAATTATGTGTATTATAGTTTTATGGGGTAAATAGTTAATAATATGATTTCTTATGGGTTTTCAAACATTCTTAGTATTGTTTTCCTTCCTTCTTCTTTCTTCTGTATTTACTTACCTCCTCAGCCCTTTCCTATTTCTTTTATCAGATTGCTTGTATCCTGCTATTCCCTCTCTATTGCTTCTAAACCACCTGGCACTGGTAGCATATTACTTCTTTTTGCAGTAATTAAGGACTATGTACTTATATCTGAAGACTTGGAGCTAGGAACTTTCAATGAGAGAGAACATGTGATGTATATCTTTCTGAGTCAGGATTGCCTTAGTCAATATGTTCTTTCCTAGTTTCATCCACTTACCTGCAAAGTTTGTAATTTCATTTTTCTTTACAATTGAAGAATATCCTGCAGTTTATATGTATCACATTTTCATTATTCATCCATCAGTTGATGTACTTTTTGGTTGTTTCCATTTCTTAGCTACTGTAAATAGAGTAGCATGGTTGAGTATTTATCTGTGGAGTAGGATTGGAGTCCTTTGGGTACATGCTCATGAGTGTATAACTGTATCTTGAGTAGATCTATCCTCAGCTTTCTGAGGAAATACAATGACCTCCAAGTGGCTTACAACGTTGTACTCCTACTAGCAATGAGTAAATTTCTCCATTTCTTACATCTTTAGAAGCATGAATTTTCATTTGTTTTATTGATCTTGGCCATTTTGAGTGGTGTAAGATAAAATCTGAAAGTAGTTTTGATTTGCATTTCCCTGATGATTAATGATGTTGAACATTTCTTTACATCTTTCTCAAGCATTTGTGTTTAATCTTTTGACAACTCTTTGTTTAGCTATGTACCCCATCTTAAAATTGTGTTATTTTTTCCTTGATGTTCAGTTTTTGTAGTTTTGTATATATTTTAGACTCTAACCCTCTATCAATATGTATTTGGTAAAGATTGTTTTCCTATTCTATAGCCTCTGATTTGTCTGGATAATGGTATCTCTTGCCATATGGAAACTTTAAGTTTTTTGAGGTCATACTTATTATTGATTTTAGTGCCTGTGTTAATGGTGTTTTATTCAGAAAATATTTTTTCTGTGCCAATGAGTTTAAGCCTATTTCCACTTTCTCCTCTATTAGATTCAGAGTATTTGGTTTTATGTTGAAGTCTTTAATCCATTTGGAGTTGAGTTTTGCACAGGGTAATGAATATGGGTCTATTTATATTCTATGTGTAGCCATCCAGTCTGTCTAGCACCATTGTTGAAAATGTTTTTTTTTTTTTTTTTCCAGTGTGCATTTTGGCTGGGACAGGGGAGGCTCCTGGGGGTCTATGGGGCTGACCCTAGCTAAGACTCATAGTAGTGGAGGATGTGCTGCTGATGTGGCTACCTCCTGTAGCCCGGCGGGACTTCCAGTGGAGGGATGGGGACACCAACCACCCACAAAACCTTCAACCCAAAATTTATCCTGCCTACAAGATATGCAGAAATAAAAATGGAACAGAGATTGAAGGAATGGCTAGCCAGTGACTGGCCCATCTTAAGACCCATCCTATGGGAGAGAGCCAACCTTTGATGGTATTAATGATACTCTGCTCTGCTTGCAGAGAGGAGCTTAGCATAACTGTCCTCTAAAAGGCTTCATCCAGATGCAGAGACCCACAGCCAAAGATTAGGTTTGCAAGTGTTTTATTGAGAGAATTTTTGTATCTATGATCACAAGGGAAATTGGTGTGTAATTTCTGTCTTTGTTGGATCTTTGTGTGCCTTAGGTATCAGGGTAATTGTCATTTCTTAAAAACAACTAGGCAATGCTCCTTAAATTGCTATTTTGAAGAATGTGAGGAGTATTGGCATTAATTCTTTGAAGGTCTGGTAGAATGTCGTGCTGAATCTATCTGGCCCTGATCTTGTTTTGATTGGAAGACTTAATTACTGCTTCTATTTCACATATAGGACTGCAATAGCCTCTTCGTGGATTTTTCCTTTGATGAGTATGTGATGTCTTGCCCTATATCTCCTGATTAGTTTTGATTTGAAGCCTATTTTGTTAGATCTTAAAATGGCCCACTTGCTTGCTTCTTGAGTCCATTTGCCAGGAATACATTTTTCCAATTTGAAAAATTCATTGTTTAGCTCTGTATTTTATTTTTCAATTGGATTATTTGGATAGTTGGTGTCTAATTTCTTAAGTTCTTTATATATTTTGGATACTAGCCCCTCTGTCAGATGTAGAGTTAATGAAGATCTTTTCCCAATCTGTAGGCTGCTGTTTTGTCCTATTGACAATGTCCTTTGCCTTATAGAAGCTTTTCATTTTCATGAAGTTCTATTTATCAATTATTAATCTTAGAGCCTGAGCCATTGGGGTTCTGTTTAGGTAATTGTCTTCTGTACCAATTTGTTCAAGGCTATTTCCCACTTCCTTTTCTATTATATTTAATGTATTCGTTTTTATGTTGAGGTCTTTGATCCATTTGGACTTGAGTTTTGTGTAGGTTGATAAATATGAATCTATTTGCATTCTTCTATATGCAGATATCTACTTAGACCAGCACCATTTGTTAAAGATGCTTTCTTTTTTCCCCCATTGTTTGGCTTTGTCTTCTTTGTAAAAAAACAAATATCCATAGGTGTGTGTGGGTTTATTTCTGGGTATTTGATTTGAATCCATTGATCAACCTGTCTGTTTCTATACCAATATCATACAATATCAT